>NC_136491.1:39870708-40063208 GCF_053919585.1 Euprymna scolopes | reverse complement strand
GTTCCGAACAACACGGACGCTTAACATTTTTTTGCTCTTTTTAATTGTAAAGAATAAATAATTCTATTTTTTTATTTTTAAAAAATGTGATTGTTCGTTTATTTTAATGCAACTGTTCAATTCCAGCAAAGCGGTTCCTACTATCAACAACGACGATAAACCCTAATAATAACGTCAAAAACGAGACCGACCAGCAGATGTAGCGAATGTCAAATCAACCCTAGTCGACCTCAAGTCAACTCTATTAATTCACCTTGATGTAACCCCTCCCCCCCTAACGTTTGGATTTCTATGTGTCTATCGTTTATTCCCACGGGGAGCTGGTTGCCGTTCACAGGACGTAACAACCGTTCAAGAAACGTCCTCACGACAAACCAAGTATCTCTTCCTGGCTTCACGACCGATTATCGTGTTACATTATAATTATGTAACGCATTATTGTAGACTAAGCTAATTTTGTTTTATTTTGTGAAGTGATTGGTAAGTTAGGAATTGCGATCCCCACCAATGAAAAGCAATGTTAAGAAGCACGTTAATGAACGTGCTTCTACACCCTGTAATTGAAAGTAAAGAACAAAAATGTTTGCGGAAAAATATTTTAAGGAATCATAAATCAATAAACGGAAATGTTAAAAAGCAAGTTAACTAGTTAAGGAAGTTTGAATATATACAGGACAACCAATATCGTATATTTTTTACACACGAGACGCTTCACTAGTTAAAAAAACACGCTTCACTAGCTCAAAAAATTTAAATACAATTTTAACTGAAGCATATAAAAGTATCCAGATTTTAAACGAACAGTAATAAAAAAACTGCCTGAAGACGACTGATGAAACTCAGTCGAAAGTACTTCAAAAAAAACAACGAAAAGAAAAAAAACAGATGGACAAAGACGACTATGGAACTTTCCTCCACAGATTCGACCGAGAAATAAAAACCACAATTCGAAAAATTGAAAAATTACAACAACAAAAAAACTCATTAAGCAAAAACACTCCGCGCTATTCAACAATACTTGTCGGAATGAAAACATGCTGCCTAAATGCACTATATATAAGAAAGTCCGCATTTGTAATTTTTTTCAAAAACTGCAAATTTAATGTAATTGTTTAAACAACCTATACCTCATTTGATTCGCCTTTTACTCCTCTATGATTTTACCTGTTCATATTTGACTTTTAATTGAAATAGTCTAGTCTTCACGCCGATTTTAAAAAAAATAACTTCAAATTTAAAAGGAAAAAGGAAAGTCCGCAGCAACAAATTCGCTTTAAACCAGCTTAAATTATAACCCTAATTCAGTTTAAAATATCCTCCAACAGGCAACAAAGCACCTCTAATCGTAATTGTTGTTGTTCAAGGTTATACAACGTAACATTTAGTCCATATGCCACTACTTTCTCTTAGTGATCGTCAGAAGCTCATTAATCTCCACCTTTCTGGTTTATCCAATCGAGAAATCGGCCGCAGATTGAAATGTGATGAGAAAACGGTACGGAAGACTGTGCAAAAGCAACCGGCAGTGTTCGTGATGGCCATAAATCTTGTTGTACTAGAGTTACTTCTAACAGGGAAGACAATGCTATCAAGAGCCACAGCCTAAGAAACAGATTTTAAACGGCTCCCTGAATCCAACAACAGTGCAATCTTGTTAAAAAAATACTCTCTTTCTACTGTCAAGAACAGATTAAAGGAATTTAATTTTCGATGATATGTTGTAAGACGCAAGCGAATGATTTCTGTAAAAAACAGAAATCGCCGTCTGAACTTCATCAGATGCAATGAAGATTATGACTCTTCATATTGGTCAAAAATGCTTTTTAGCGACGAAAGCAAGTTCAATAGACTAGGCAGTGATGGTAGGCAGTCCGTCGGAGGAAAAACGAAGAATTGGGTCCTAGGTGCTCAGTTTCAACGCTGCAAGGTGGTGGAGGTTCAGTTTTGGTGTGAGGCATTATTAGTACCAATAGTCCATGGCCTATACTTCACTTGCAAGGTCGAATTAATTCGAACAAGTACAGTAATATGCTGACTGAGCATTTTCTACCCTACTTTGGTCGGAATTTGGATGATAATCCCATCTTCATGCAGAATAATGCTCCCATTCACACAGCTGGCAATGTCAAGAGGTTCCTGCAAGAGCATGATATTCTGTGTTTGGATTGGTCTGCACAATCTCCAGACCTCAATCCTATCAAAAACGTATGACATTACATCAAGCAATAGCTACGCAATAATAAAATTTCAAATTTGGAAGAACTTTGAACAAAATTTAAAGAAAAGTGGGATGCCCTTTTCCCCGGAGTATTGCAGCAGTTTAATTCAAGGAATTCCCAAAAGGTTTCATGGTGTCAAATTGCAGAAGAGCTATGCTACTAAATAGTAACTAGGTAATTGTGTTCCTTTTGTATTTGTGTTGCGTTAATGTCCTAAAATTACATTTAAATAACAATTTTCTATTATACGGACTTTCTTTTTACCTCCTCAAATATATACACTAGAACGTTGTATTAGATACTGAGCACCCCTCCAGTTAAACATTGATTTTTACATTTTTTTATAAATAATCTGGCAGATTAATATCCAATCGGAAATAATTCGCCGAAAAAAAAATGAAAAATGACGAAAAGAAAAAATGTAAAGGATTCATTGTACAGGTCCGCCAAAATCCGTAATAATTACAAAAAACTGTCGCTAATATTTTAGCACGGTCCGTATTCTGGATAAGTACCCGTTTGTGGTGATGTAAGCGACGACGATTGCTATTTTTATGAATTTAGATAAAAATGGCAGCGAAATAAAAATGGCAAGGTAAAAATGATAAAAAGATGTGGAACTAATGCCCCACTAAATTCGTAAATAATTGATTCTTTTGCGTGTATTCATCCTTTTCAGTTAATATACAGTGAAAGAATTTATTTAATTTTCCAAAGATACATCAAAATATAAGCTTAGATAGATAATAAAATTTAATTAAGAAAAAACGTATTAGTAATTTATTTCATATAACACATTTTAAATATCTTTAAGATAGAATAAAAATACGCTTCCCTTTTAATGTGAAAAAAATTTAGTCTTCATCATGTATTCTTACTGGAAGAGCGATATTAACAATTAAACTGCCAAATGGGTCCAATAAGCGAGAGGAAGAATCATTGATAGATTTTATGGACTTCTATCACCATTTAACCGCCTTTTATGTACAAGGTGCCTTTAATAATTTTCCAGACTTTTTTTCTGCGGCCATTTAAAATTGTCGTAGACTCTTGAAAATTTAGAATAGTGTTGCTATCCATCTTATAAGATGACTGGCCATTTTTCATGATTTCGGGTTAACATGAACAGCTACAGCAGGAATTGGAATACACCCTACTAAAGCCTGATTGTCACAGATGGTGAATTTCAAAAATACAATCTAGGCGTGGGGACTCTTTAGAAGAACGATATGCAATAAAATTCTGTTTTAAACTTGGGGAAAATGCCACAGAAACGTATGGGATGCTTCAGACCGCTTTCGGACCATTTTGTATGAATCGCGCATCAGTTTTTGAATTGCATAAGAGGAGTCTGTGAGGGTGGATAAGAGGCGTGGGAGGAGTAAGGAAGTCAGAACGCCAGAGTTGATCGGCCAAATAAAGAATTTCATGGATAAGGACAGCCGTGTGTCTATACAGACAATAAGTGCACAATTTGATGTCAGTGTGGGAACTGTGCACAAAATTATTTGCAAGGAATTGAAGATGCGGAAGATTGTCCCAAGAATGTTCAGAGAAGATTAGAAAGAAAACCGTTGCCATGACAGCAGGGAGATGGTCGAGTTGATCAATTCAGATCCCGCAGTTCTTGATGCTCTGGTGACATGCTATAAATGCTGAATCTATTGCTACGACCAGGAATACAAGAGACAGGGTTCCTAGTGGATTCATGCTGGCTTTCCCAGACCCAAGAGTGCCAGACAAAGCAAATCCACCCAGAAACTTATGATAGTCGCTTTTATTTATTTATTTTTGAGAGTGTGGGTATGATCTACATGAACTAGGTTTCCACTAGATAGACAGTCTACAAGAAATACTACGTTAAGGTTTTAAGGTAGCTTAGAAAGATTGCGTCGGAAGAAGCCAGCACTCTTCAAATCGGGTCAGTGACATTTCTACTAGGACAATGCACCAGTTCACAACTCCATTCTTGTCACAGGCTATTTATCAAGATGGGCATCAAGACAGTTCATCACCCTCCTATAGTTCAGGCCTTGCTCCCTGTGACTTTTGGTTATTCCCAAAGCTGAAGGAAAATCTTACAGGCTGTCGTTATGAAACAATTGAGGAGATGAAAGAGGCTGTGAGGAGGGTTATTGATGCGCTCATACAAGAGGGCTTTCATGGGGCCTTCCAGAAATTGTGGGAACGGTACAAGTGCATTGCAGCCGGAGAAGATTATTTCGGGGGGGGGGGGCTAGAGTTTCAATTTCCCATACGAAAATGTCTGGAAACTTATTTAGAAAATGTATTTTAAAACCAGATGTAGAAAATTAAAATTAAAAAGAAACTGACTTTAGTGATTTGTTACACAAAGACGTGAAAATCTTTTAATTCAAAGATTCATTTATATCTATTACAACCTAAGATCGATTCTTTGAAAATTTCTATTTATTCCACAGCTTTAAGCACCCCCACCCCCTTGTACAGTTTGTCAAACCTGGCTGAGGATTGGACAAAGGTCTACTGGACAAATTCCACCGGACAAAGCACAAGATATTGTATAGTTGGGTGTTCATATTTAAAAGATATATGATGGGGGAGATGGAAGAGAGAAGTGACATTTATAACATTTTACAGTCTGTGGTTTCTTATAACATATCTCGTAGGAGAGTTGAGAGAGGGTGATCAGTTCTTATATCACAAGAGGAGGGGGCAACTCATTACTTAGATGTAGAGGGGGAAACATTTCTTAGATAGAGAGAGGGACACATTACTTAGATGAGTTATACACAAAGTTCATTATAAAGATGAGTGGGAACAATGTTCATATAAGATGATTTCACATAACCTTCAATTTGGTAGAATGATGAAACGAAGTCGGCAGTTACAAAAATATGATGATGTTCTTTATTATCGCTCGACCAGTCGAAATGAGGATGACATCCAGGAATTCAAAGTTTTTACATGTTTAAAACTTTCTTCCTCGCTTCCAAAGGGACCCTCCTCTCCATGTCACTCTGTCTCCTATCTTCGTCTCCAATTCTCTCTGTCCGTCTTTCCAATCTCACTAAAACTAGCAAACTATATTGAGAATTCATTTTCTACTATGACGTCATGTATGGCTTCAAAACGTGCAACACACACGTGGAAACTCACGTGGCCTAAATATGCGTGGTTCGCACATGTCCAAACCATTTCTGCAGACAAAGAATTCTTACTAACCTATTTTTTCACCTAACTTATTTTTCAATATGTTTTTAATTTGTTATTGTTCGTTCGTGACCCTATTTTAATTCAGTTTTCATAAAAAGAAATGAAAATTTAAATTCCTTTTACAACAACATACTAACTATCTTATGTGACACTGAACAATGCGAATTCCTTTCTGAATCTATTTCTGAACCTTGCTTACAAGGTTCGAGTCTCGGTCTATCTAATGTTTTTCTTACAAGAATAGGGACCTTTTTTCTTGTAACAAAGATATAATAATAAAAAAATACAGACGAACGCCCTAAAGCATACAATAAGTGGATACAAAAAAAAAACATTTTTTTATATTTTATCTTTAATGATGTTTCTTTGTAACAAAATATATTTTATTTAATTTTTAAACATTTTCCGGACATTATAAATCAATTCTTTAAAGGGTTACGTAGCGAATTTATGCAAAGTTTTATTTTTTTTTACTTACGTAAAAGAAAACTATATCGTATCTATATTTAGTTGTACTGATAGTTAACAAAAATAAATGTCTATCGCGTCTATCAGCAATAGAAAATTAAATTTGAAGAATATCAAAAAATGGTTAAAAAAAATTTTTCCGATATCGATTCTGATACCCGTAAAGTTCCGATTTTTTTCGAATTCCCAATTCTGATTCCGATTAATCATCTCAACGTTACTTATTATCCTGTAATGTGTGAAGTGACAGGAGAAAAAGAAAAATAATATAGAGAAGAGAAGAGACAAAAATATCAAAAAAGAAAAAAATTGCTCAACCAAGCGCGGGATCCTTAGGAAACGCAAGGCCCGTAGTAGCTGTTATATCTGCTATTATGTTAATCCGGCACTGTCTCTGATCTATTTGGGCAGAATAAAAAATTGGGGACATTACTTTCGGGAAACCTCCGTGTATATATATATATATATATATATATATATATATATATATACACACACACACGTAATATAGCTATTAAAAAAGGAAGACTTAGCTTTTTATCTATGGTAAAAAGAAGGACGGCGGGAAAATATTTAATGGAGGTTAAAAAAAATTAAATAAATAAGGAGGTAGAATCAACTGACCGGGTTTCGCCCTTACTTTTTAAAGCCGAATCGAGCTTTTGCTTTTGCATAGAGAACCGTATTCAAACGCGAGAACGACTAAAATAAAATCCAACTATCGGGGGGGGGGAGAATTAAGGGGAACAACTAAAATATATCTATCGTTATGATAATTATACAATGGAGAGGGAACGTCTTAGAAGATAATCATGTCCAGACCCAAAAGACAATCCCTTTTCTTACAGAGAGAAGGTTTCCTTAAACGGACATGAATAGTCTCCAAGACCTTCAGATGAAATAACGAATGAGCGTGACTTAGAATAGAAAATGAGTCACTTTTGAAATTTATTGCACATCGCGGGTTTTTAAGCAAATGGTCCGTTATAGCAGAACCATACGTATTACTCAAAACATCCGTTGGTCCGTAGATTCCATTCCTGATGTTGCTGGTACATGTTGATGGGCGCGACCATCTAACCTTAGGGTCGTTCTGCCAACGTAATTGGCACTGCAGCTTCATTTAAATTGATAAATAACATTATTAATGTGATGAGGAGCAAAACGTCCTATTGAGAGGATGGCAATAATGGTTTTGTCGAAAACACGATACGTACTTTGTGGAAAAAAAGCAATGTTCAACAGCTGAGCTAATCTGTTTGGCGAATTTTTCATACGAGAAAAATATATGAGATGGTGGAAATATTGCTGAACAACGGCTGTAGAAACGACTAGTCACGCTTTCTTTGATTGCCGTGAACCGCCGGTACTGGTCATATGTCAGCGAGGTGACGGCTCGCATCGATTCCTAACCAACGTAAACGAATGTAAATTGGAGATGTAGCCGGCATCTTAGTTTTTATTTAATCACATCAAAAGAGTACTTATTATTGAACAAAGAATTTGTGATCGTTTTTAGTTCTTTGTCTTCATTTTAATAGCTATAATAAAGTTTTGTACCCCACCAAAAATAATTATATATATGTATATATATGTGTGTGTGTGTTTGCGCGCGTGTGTGCGTGTGTGTGTGCGCGCGCGTTCGTGTGTGTGCGTGTGGGTGCGTACAGTCCGAATTTATTAATCATGATGAATTAAAAAATCAAAAGTGAAAAGTTAGCTTACCGGTTTCAAACATCGCTCAACAGAGCCCAAATCGAAGTTAATAACGATTAAGAAAAATATATGAGATGGTGGAAATATGGCGGAGGACAAGTGGGGAAAACAGGGAAAATCAGGTATGAACTACATTAAATCCGAAAAGATTTTCTCTTTGTTTGCAAAGAGACGGTCTCAGGGATTTAATATAGATTGTTTCTAAAATTTTCAAATGAAAGGGAGAATGTGACCTGCTCAAAACGGAGAAAAAACCGACATTTCAGTTCAAGGCACAGACACAGTTATTTATTAAGTGCTCACAGGTGGCCCAACCATATGTATTATGAGAAACATATGATGGTGCAGAATTTGCATATCGAATCTGGGATGGGACGTGTCGTTTGATGTGAGAATCTAAAGTTTGTGATGTCTGCATAACGTAGTGCATTCGACAACTACATTTAAATAGGTAAACGATTCTTTGTTTTCATAATAATTACAAGTCCGATCATTTTTATGGGACACAATAATAGAAATCAAAAACCATCTGGGATGTACGTGCACACATTTGCGTTTTTTTTTTTGGGGGGGGTGCGTCATCACGTCTCCATATCTAATATAAAGGTTGGAAATATCGACAATTTTTCTTTGCATTCACTTTCTTGTTCAATATATCGTCTCTACCTAAACCTGTTGTCCTTTTACATCTTTTTCTATGGCAACAACACTATGATTTTTTGTGGGGGGCACTTTTTCGGATAGAAGACAATCTTGTGGAAAAAAAAAACACATCAAGAAGATTCCACGCAAGATAGTACTTTTGAACAGCCAATGAAATTTGTTGAAAAAATAGGTCACTAATGTTACCTTGACAGTAAAAATGGCACCGGAAAAAATGGCAAAAGTGAACAAATGTGTAAAAATGGCACTTTGAAACAGAAAATAAGGAACGTTCGAGAAATGAGGGCTAAGCACCTATTTCTATGGTTAAAATATATATATATATATATACTTCATTTACTCACATAAAATTAATATACGAAAGTATAAATTTATGCGTAAACTTTAAGTATAAGCCTGAAGAATCCTAGAGTGGATGAAACGTGGAATATACAGTGTAACTTAATCGCCATATATATTTTATAACTAACTAACTAACTAACTAACTAACTAACTATATATATATATATATATATATATATATATATATATAAATTGATGAGTTAGAAAAAGAGAGTAAATTCAATTCTGTAAGAGGAGACTTATCGGGATAATATAAGGCTCAACAATTTTCAATAGAGCTTATCTATGAGACAATAGGAGTGGAAAGTGAAGTCACAAAAACTATATATTAGTATATATTAGAGGATTACTTCATTTAAAAAAGGTATACATACATTTAGTTGGGGATAAAGAGGACTCTTTATACTAAAAAATATATACCAATATATAGTGTTTGTGGCTTCATTTTACACTCTTATTGTCTCATATATATATATATATATATATATATATATATAGTCTTGGAAGTTTTTAACCTTTAAAACTATACAAAAATATATTTTTTATAATTCGTTAGAAAACTATTTAGTCAGTAAGTCATTCAATCACTACTGTACCTCTAATAATTTACTTTTTAAAGGATCATCAGTTGTTTACCATGAAACGCTGTTTCGGGAATTTAAGTATTTACTTCAAAAGTGCTCAATACATAGGTAGAGCTAGTTAGTAATTTATAAAATATATATGGCGATCAAGCTACACTGAATATTCCGCGTTTCCTCCACTCTAGGATTTTTCAGGCTCATGCGCCTGAAGCCTGAAGAATCCTAGAGTAGATGAAACGCGGAATATTCAGTGCAGCTTAATCGCCACACACACACACACACACACACACACACACACACACACACATATATATATATATATATATATATATATATATATATATATATATATATAGAGAGAGAGAGAGAGAGAGAGAGAGAGAGGGAAACAAAAAGGAACAAACCGCGTTATATGTTCATCAACGTTTCGTCTTTATTTTGAGATTTCCTCTGAGCGAAACGTTGATGAACGCATAACTCGATTTGTTCCTTTTTTTTTCTCTATTTAGTCGGAATACTATTTCCATTATTCTTATCATATATATATATATATATATATATATATATATATACATATATATATATATATAACAGAGGTGACATATATATATATATATATATATATATATATATATATATATATATATATATATATATATATATATATATATATATAAAACAGAGGTGACGATGGGTAGAGAAACAGAGAAAAGCATCATACATATAATAGCCAAGACGGTTGATATACATAAATTTTATTTTATAACTCAACTCATATCATTCAGACAGATTTCCTAATGTGTCAGCCGAGTTGTACGCCTTTAACCCAAGTGCAATATCTTAAAATAGCAAATAATTGCTAAGTTTATTGTGGTCAGTTTTTTTTTTTAGAAGAAAAATGCAGCCGTTGTGTAAATGTCAGGCTGATGTCGTGGCCTACAAACGTCCCGGGACTCAAAGTTATTGACCGCTTATCGAATATTTTCTATCACGAAATTTCGATCATCAGTTCGAAAAGATTGAAGAGAAAATTTTCATTTTACAGAATGATCCCGAAATCATATCACCAAACGAATATATCTATATCTATCTATCTATCTATCTATATTCCTATAAATTTAGGGTTATTTTGTGTAATGATATTCATATTAAAAACCCTTTTTTTCTATTTATTAAAAAAGAAAATACAACTTTGTTATATACGGGTCGTTGAATTGCATTCATCTGCAAAAGATCTAGCTAATTTGCATATTCTTTTAAACATTCATTTTAATTAATTCCCTATTTGTTTTTCCTGTTTTTCTCATGAAATGATCATCTTTTGTTAACTGTTACGTGTAATTATATTCATGCGAATATTCTACATGATTTATACCTGCGTAATATTTGCGTAAACGTTTATAATAAATACAAACCTCTTTCTGTATATATTTATGTATGCGTATATATTTTTGTTTAAAATTTTTCTTGTTAAACTCCTCTATCAGATTTTGGTCTACAGACGTGAAACTCTATATATAGGGTATTCGAACACATGCGAAACTTTATATTTTGGTTTTAGCCGTGGAAAAATCTGTATCAAAGTGTGAAAATTAAAGGTGAAGGTTGAACGACGGCATTACGAATACGCATGCGTGGCATAATCTTCATGACTGGATACCTCTTGGTAACCTGCTACTCTTTAATGAAATTGACAATCTTTTCTGCAATCTGACCGTTCTATGTCTGACTTGTCCAAGAAGGTGCAGTCATAAATCTCAAGTTTGTATTTTATCACCTTAAAAAATAACGCATTGATATAAAGGGAAGTTTTGCTTTTGAGACACGTCCATGACAAGGGTTTCTTTCTTAGAGTCTCACACCATCAATGTTTGCAACATATAGATGAAACTTTCAGGTTTTTAATGCAAAATTTCAGTCATTATAACAATGCAATTTGCAATTCCATCTGATCCATTCGGGCAGAATAAGAAAACAGGAAGCATTGCTTTTGGAACGTCTCTCGCATATACATTCAATATACATTCATATATATATATATATATATATATATAGAGAGAGAGAGAGAGAGAGAGAGACAGAGACAGAGACAGAGACAGAGAAGGAGACAGAGAGAGAGAGAGCGAGAGATAGATAGAGATAGAGATAGAGATAGAGAGAGTGTGTATATTTCATATATATATATGTAGCGTATATTTCACATATATATAGAGTATATTTTTCACACAGACACACACAAACACACACACACATATATATAGTGTATATTTCACATTATATATAGTATATATTTCACATATATATAGGGCATATTTCATCTTTCTCTCTCTCTCTCTCTCTCTCTCTCTCTCTCTCGCTATATATATATATATATATATATATATATATATATATATATATATATATATATATATTTAAAGTGATGGTTGTGTAGTTCCAACGAGAGAAAAAATGTATATTTAAAAGAGTGTAGCCATCAACAATTGTGGGTTTTTTTTAAAGGTTTTCATCATATTTTTATTTTAAAATATTTTTATAACGCGTTTCGAGCTTAGGGTGTGCTCTCTTCAGATATTTTCGTAAAAAGTTTTTCTTTAAAATGGGAGTTTGTAGATATGCCTCCGCTGATATTAAATATGTTTTTCATAGTGATGCGATGCGTGTGTTCAGTGTTTAGACGTTCTGTCTCCAACTTTAAGTGTTCACAGTGACCGGTCAAAGTTAGTTTCAAAGAGTGTTTTTTAGTCCATATGGGAAAGGTTTTTATGGCTTTTTTGAGTTCTTTTTAAAGACTTTCTTTCCCCATGTATAGCATACACTCACACACAATCACATACGCATACATATACATTCATGTACATGTACACATGCACACGCACACGTACGCAGGCACACACACATACACACACGTACATACATAGAAATATATGTAGGAGCATACATATATACACATATACATACCCACCTACACACCCACACACGTACTCGCATACATCCACCGCTAACAATTATTTATATTTTTTTATTTTTTATTTTATATATATATATATATATATATATATATATATATATATATATATATATATATACTTTTTTTTTCAACCAAAACACGCATGTATATATGCGCTTAATCATTCCGACATACGTACACGCACCCACACACACACAAGTAAGATGGAAAATAGGTAGAAGATGTATATACACACACATACACGCACATACACACATATATGTACACACATATATGTATGTGCACATACACTCACAAACATCCACATACTATGTAGGCACACACACATACACACACATGCACACACACAGACATATGCAGGGGCTCACACATACGCGTATATCCATATCCACACGAACACATTTACCCACTCATACATGTGCATACATATGTATATAAATATACACATACACACACATACATACGGATGTGTATACACTCATCCACCCATATATATATATGGGCACATGCACTCACAATCACACACACACATACATATTCATACATTCCACCTTATGTATATATTGGTTGAAGTTTCCTTTCCAATCCATGCACATATGCATACATGGATTCGGTCACCCAAACATAAGTGCACGTATACATGCAAACAAGATGTAGCATAGATAACAGATGATATATAATTATACACACACGCATACACAATCATATGTGCACACCCACGCACACACACATATACACACGCACACACGCGCGCACATACACATACATACGTTTAATTTCTAGTTGTTTGTTTATTTAAGAGAAATGGTACTGTACTGGGTATGGGCGCGCGCACCCGCGAAAGTGTGCGTGTGCCTTATTGTGCTTTTTTGTTGTTTCGTGTGTGAGGGTGCACACCTACCCAAGCATGCATGCGTGTAAGTGTATTTTGTGTTTTGCCTATTTATGTGTATGATTATGGAGAGATGTTTAAGGCGGGGTTAAACTTTGCTATGAAATTTTTTTCTTGAGTTAGCAAGTAGAAGTAGTTGTCAGTTTGGAAGATGGGCATTATCTCGAATCTGCCTCCACTGCATGTGTGTATATGTTGTGATACATGTAGGTGTCTATTTTCCGCGATTTTGATGTTGGATCGGTGTAGGGCTACTCTATTACTAAGGTTTTTTGTAGCGCCTATGTAGGATTTATCGCATGCTGGACATTTTATTACATAGATCACGTTTTTTGAGGTGCAATCTAGGTTTTTTTTAATTTTGAATGTTTGTATGGGGTTCGTAAATGTGTATGTGTTTCCCTCTAATATTATGTTGCAGACTCCACATCGTTGTTTGTTGCATTTTGTGACTCCTTTTGTTGCGTCTTGATTGAGTTTGGATGAGGTAAGAATGCGTTTTAGGTTTTTGGGTTGGCGTTTGCTTTTTATTATTTTTGTTGTTTTAAAGAAATTGTTTAGTTTGCTGTTTTGGTTAAGTAGGACGAGGTTTTTCGTTATCTCTGTAAAAAGCTCTGGGTTGTTTGTGTTGTGTGTG
The DNA here is from genome assembly GCF_053919585.1 of Euprymna scolopes. Lineage (NCBI taxonomy): Eukaryota > Metazoa > Mollusca > Cephalopoda > Sepiida > Sepiolidae > Euprymna > Euprymna scolopes. Next base: position 40,049,521 of record NC_136491.1, on the reverse strand, counting down.
GAGACGTATGTTAGGATTTGTTCTTTTTTTCGTTCTTTAGGGGTTCTCAAATCTTCTACTGGTATATTTGTCGCAAGTTGGATCCCTTTGTCTATAAGTTGTGATGGGTATTTTCTTTTTCTTAAATTTATTCGTAGTTCCTTGAGTCGGATTTTTCGAAGGTTATTGTCCGTGATTATGGTGCAGATTCTACGTGCTAGGGTGTAGGGAATTGATTTTATGCAGCTTTTAGGGTGGTGACTTTTAAAGTGTAGGTATTGTTGAGTGTCTGTAGGTTTGCGGTAAATGTCTGTGATAATGTTATTGTCTTTAATCTTTATCAGTATGTCTAGGAAAGGTAATTCTGTAGAGCTTTGTTCTATGGTGAATTTAATTTTTGGGTGTAGGTTCTGGAGTATGGTGTGTAAGTCTGTGATGTCCCCCCATGTGGGTTTCCATAGGATGAAGCAGTCATCTAAGTACCTTTTCCATGATTCTACAAACAGTATTTTAGTGCTGTGGCCAAATTTTTGTTCTATTTTTTTATATAAGGTTTCTTCTAGGTAGGCTAATGTAAGGGTTGCGTAAGTCGGTGCCATTTTCGTTCCCATTGCTGTACCTAGTGTTTGGATGTAGTTGGTATTGTTGAATTCGAAGGAATTATTATTTAGAATTATGTCTATACTATCGATAATGAATTGCTTTGTGAATCTGGGATGTAGTGTTTGTGCGTGTCTGTTGATCCAAAATAGTATTGCTTCTTTTCCTAATTCATGGGGTATATTACTATATAAACTGCTAACGTCAAATGTAACTAATAGTGTCCCGTTTTCTACTGTATGTGGTAAGGTAGTAAGAAAATGGATGTCATCCCTTATGTAGCTCTTAACTTGATCTGTGAAAGGTTGTAATAAGATGTCTATTAAGTTGCTAAGTCTGCTTGTCGGACAGGCTGGTCCTGCTACAATGGGTCTAAATGTAAGGTCACTAGAGTTTGGAGCGCTAATATATTCTGAGTTTTGTGTATCGATGGCAAGTTTTATTGTGCCAGATTTGTGTATTTTAGGCAGTCCGTAGAAGTTGTTGGTCTTTGTAATGAAATTTGTGAGGAAGTCCTTTTCTTTCTTTTTTAATATTTTGTTGTGTGTTGCACAAAGTTTTGTGATTTTTGAGATGGTGGTGTTATCTATGTTGGTACTAATGGGTTTATAGTAGTGTTTGTCATCCAGTAATTCTGTAATTTTTGTTTTATAATACGTTCTGTCCATGATTACTACGGCACTGCCTTTGTCTGCTTCTTTTATTATTATGTCATTATTATTACGGATCTTTTCGAGTGCTTGTTTTTGCTTATGTGTGAGGTTGCTTGTGGTTTTGTGTTTTTTTTGGAGGTTAAGGTTCCAGAGATTTTCGAAGTAGCTGTTTAGTTCTTTTGTGTTGTTCTGTTTATTAGGGAAATATGTTGATTTGTTTTTTACTAAAGAATCATCTTTGTCCCCTTTGTTATCTAGTGTTTCTATTAGTCTAAATTTCCGTTCGAATTCTTTAAGGTCCTTTTTTAGTTCTGCTATATTGCTTTTAGGGGTGGGGCAGAATTTGAGGCCCAGCTTCAGTATTTCCATTTCGTTCTTTGATAAGGAGTATGTGGATAAATTGATGATTTTGGGTCTAATTTTTTCTAACCTGGAATTGTTGTTCCCTGGGGGCTTCCTAAAAAATGCTGGGAGTTGTTTGTTTCCTTGTTTCGAGGAGTGGTGTGTTTTAGGGTGATGTGATGTCTCCTTGTAAAATGAGTGTTGTGTACAATATTGTGAGGGTTCAGTGATAAATGGTTGAATGGGTTGTCGTTATATGTTTTTTGTGTTGGATAGTTGTGTTTCAGTTGGAATTGGTGTTGCTGTTGAGGATACATACATTGTTGTATAGGGTTGTGTTGTCGGGGTTGGTTGTAGGGAAGGTCTGTTTGTTGGGATTGGTGTTGCATGGGATATTCTGATTGTTCCCGTTAATGGGGGAGGTGCCTTAGGGGTTTGTTTCTTTGTGTGGGATATGAGGGGTGAGAGTTGTAGGTAGTGTTTTGAATTATGTGATGTCTCAGGTAGTTGTGTTGCATTGTGGGGATGTTTTGGTAGGGGTTGTTTAGTAAAGGTATTTTTTCGTTGTTTGTGTTAGCGATGTAGTGTCTGTGGGAATGGACTTTTGATTGTGTTCGCTGAATTGGGTGGTACACATAAATAGGCAAAACACAAAATACACTTACACGCATGCATGCTTGGGTAGGTGTGCACCCTCACACACGAAACAACAAAAAAGCACAATAAGGCACACGCACACTTTCGCGGGTGCGCGCGCCCATACCCAGTACAGTACCATTTCTCTTAACTAAACAAACAACTAGAAATTAAACGTATGTATGTGTGTGTGCGCGCGTGTGTGCGTGTGTATATGTGTGTGTGCGTGGGTGTGCACATATGATTGTGTATGCGTGTGTGTATAATTATATATCATCTGTTATCTATGCTACATTTTGTTTGTATGTATACGTGCACTTATGTTTGGGTGACCGAATCCATGTATGCATATGTGCATGGATTGGAAAGGAAACTTCAACCAATATATACATAAGGTGGAATGTATGAATATGTATGTGTGTGTGATTGTGAGTGCATGTGCCCATATATATATATGGGTGGATGAGTGTATACACATCCGTATGTATGTGTGTGTATGTGTATATTTATATACATATGTATGCACATGTATGAGTGGGTAAATGTGTTCGTGTGGATATGGATATACGCGTATGTGTGAGCCCCTGCATATGTCTGTGTGTGTGCATGTGTGTGTATGTGTGTGTGCCTACATAGTATGTGGATGTTTGTGAGTGTATGTGCGCATACATATATGTGTGTACATATAGGTGTGTATGTGCGTGTATGTGTGTGTATATATATCTTCTACCTATTCTCCATCTTACTTGTGTGTGTGTGGGTGCGTGTACGTATGTCGGAATGATTAAGCGCATATATACATGCGTGTTTTGGTTAAAAAAAAAAAGTATATATATATATATATATATATATATATATATATATATATATAAAATAAAAAATAAAAAAATAAAAATAATTGTTAGCGGTGGATGTATGCGAGTACGTGTGTGGGTGTGTAGGTGGGTATGTATATGTGTATATATGTATGCTCCTACATATATTTCTATGTATGTACGTGTGTGTATGTGTGTGTGCCTGCATACGTGTGCGTGTGCATGTGTACATGTACATGAATGTATATGTATGCGTATGTGATTGTGTGTGAGTATATGCTATACGTGGGAAAAGAAAGTCTTTAAAAAAAACCCTAAAAAAGCTATAAAAACCTTCACCATATGGACTAAAAAACACTCTTTGAAACTAACTTTGACCGGTCACTGTGAACACTTAAAGTTGGAGACAGAACGTCTGAACACTGAACACACGCATCGCATCACTATGAAAAACATATTTAATATCAGCGGAGGCATATCTACAAACTCCCATTTTAAAGAAAAACTTTTTACGAAAATATCTGAAGAGAGCACACCCTAAGCTCGAAACGCGTTATAAAAATATTTTAAAATAAAAATATGATGAAAACCTTTTAAAAAAAACCCACAATTGTTGATGGCTACACTCTTTTAAATATATATATATATATATAGTGTATATTTCATACGTATATAGTTTATATTCAATATATATATATATATAAATATATATATATATATATATATATATATATATATGTATATATATATATAGTATATATTTCCCATATATGTAGTGTATATTTTGCATGCAAGATATATGTGTGTATATGTGTATGTGTATACCTATCGCTATATCTCCCCTCTCTATATAAATTTCAATCTTTTATACTTTATCTATATATATATATATATATATATATATATATATTCCCCCAGGTTATAGATTTTCTCGTTATGTACATTTATGTAAATTTAGCTTGTATACTTTCTTGATAAAGCCCGTGCGCAAGTGTTTAGTTTTTACATATTCCGACATTTCCATTTTTTATTCATATATTTCGTTATATATGAAATCTCCTACATTAATGGGCAGATCATTATGCATTTTGATCTACATATTCTCCGCAACATGGCGAGTAACAAAATGCATTATTTTCTGTAAACTTTACCATTTAAGAAGTGCTCCTATCCCCCGCTATTTAAAAAAAAAAAATTAGTTTGATACAAAAAGTAGAATTGAATACAGAATTGCTTTGCATCAAATTGTTAGTTGTAGTAAAAAATGCATTTTTATATGAGCGTCGATAATGTGCATGTGCTTGATAAAATTTTAAAACTTAGGAATTGTAGAATATGTACCTTAGGCTACAGGATCAATAACCTTTTTTTTTTTTTTTTTTTTTTTTTTTATAAAGGCATCACCACATTACCAAGGCCCAGAGGCCACTCAAGGATAAGGGTTAAAGGGTGTACAGTAGAAATTGGTCAATATAGTAATCATTAGTAATGAAAATTTGGTAAATTTAATAACTTATATGGAACGGCTCATCAAGAACTTATTTATTTTAGACTTGAACACAACCATATTGTAGTCAGCCGGAAAGCAGGAAAACGGAAGACAATTCCACAGGCGTGCAGTTCTAAGAAAGAAGCTTTGTTCATGGAATCTACGTTTAGGTTTAGGCACAGATAAAGAGTGGGGGAAATTATTGATAGTGTTTACAGCTAGACGAGTGTTTCTTGTGAAAGTTTGGCGAGGGGGGACCATAGATTGAAGCTCAGTTGAACACTTTCCATGAAAATAACGATACATCAGAGACAAACTCGCAACATCTCTTCTGTGAGATAGAGGTTGCAAGGAGGAGAAAAGGACATCTCCTACGAGGCTACGAAGTCTATTTTGAACTCTATCAAGGCAGGACAAGTCCTTTCTAGCAGCTCCTGCCCAGATGTGGCAACAGTATTCCATCCTTGGACGTACCTGGCTCTTATATAGGTAGAGATAGCATCAGCAGTGAGATATCTACTGGATCGATAGAAAGATCCCACCATTTTTCCAGCGGCCTTGGCAACAGATTTGATATACGTGTTCCATTTAAGATCAGGAGTAATGGTCAAGCCCAGAAGCTTGTCAAAACTTGAGGCCTCCTGAAGACGAGAGCCATTCATTTCAATTGATGACAAATGTGAATTAGAATGTTGATGATGTAAAGAGAGAAGCTTGGTTTTAGATGCATTAAAAGTAACCAGCCACTCCTTTCCCCATTGTACTACGTGCTCAAGATCAGAGGAGAGAGAATTGGAGAGAACTTGGTCGTTTACTGTCTTAGATGTGGTACCATAAATGGTAGTGTCGTCAGCATAAATGTCTACAAATGATGTAAGGATATGATTTGGAAGATCATTAATGTAGATCAGGAAAAGAGTTGGGCCCAGGATGGATCCCTGAGGGACACCGGCATTAATACTGTGAGCTTCTGATTTTTGCCCCTCAACTACTACTCTTATGAACCTATCAGAAAGAAATGATTTAATAATTGAGAAGACTTTTCCAGCTATACCATAGCTAGCGATCTTATGAAGTAAACCTTTATGCCATACCCTATCAAAGGCTTTAGATATGTCAAGAGCAATTGCCCTAGAAAGATTGCCACCGTCGAGAGATTTGCTAATCCTATGCGATATAACTGTAAGGACATCTGCTGTAGATCTAGCAGAACGGAAACCATATTGAGTGTCACTAAGAAGGTTATTTTTGTTGAGATGTTTGATTACTTCTGTATTTAACACAGATTCTAGCAACTTACTCATGACGCACAGGAGACTTATTGGCCTGTACTGAGAGGGGGATGAGCGATCACCTGAATTCTTAAATACAGGGCATACTGATGAGATTTTCCAGGGAGATGGGAAACTATTCTCCTTAAGACAACGTTTAAACAGTTTTGTAAGTATGGGCGCTAATTCAGGTTGAAGTTTTTTGAGTACTATAATTGGAATACCATCAGGGCCAGTTGCTTTACTCGAATCAAGGTTTTTGATTAGCTTCGCAACATCACGTACAGATATACGTATATCACATAGCGTGTTTTCTGATACAGGAGGAAATATTGGAGGTTGGCGGTTTTGGTCGCAAAGGGTAGAATTAGCTGCAAAGTTCTTGACAAAGAGTTTGGCTTTGTCTGATGCTGACGAGATTACCTCAGGTCCATTGATAATAGTTGGGATGGAGCACACGCTTCTATTCAGGATTCTGTTTGCTATTTGCCAAAACTGGTGGGAACCAAGCCTCTGCTGAGCTACTTTGGACTTAACAGATTGAGCATACAACACTCTTGCGTTCCTTATTACTTTCTTACAATGGTTTGGCAGTCCTGAAAACGGCTTTAGTTTCCATACATCTATTACGTTTGAAGCAGTGGAAAAAGTGATTTCTGTGCGCAATGGCAGCAGCACATTCTGGAGAGAACCATGGCTGGCTGTTAGGTTTTTGCTGAAACTTTTTAGAGGGTATGAAATGGTCAATACCTACAATTAACCATTCAGTTAGGTCTAATACTATAGAGGACACATCCTTTTTAAACATGGAATGCAGAGGTAGATCAGATATAAATGTACGGAAGCTATCCCAGTCAGCCTTAGTGTATCGATATACTGTACGATGAAGAGGTACGTCTGGGGACTTATTACATTTCATTTTTATCTTAATTGATACAACAGAGTGGTCGGAAGATCCAAGAGGCGACAGAACAGAAACTGAACATAGTTCAGGGCAAGTTGTGAGAAAAAGGTCTAGTAGGCTCGCATACTGGCCGTCATTATTGGGCACACGGGTAGGTTCCTGAACAATCTGAGTGAGGTCATAGGCAATGGAGAAATCATGACAGAACCTCCCCTCATCATCGGTCTTGTTTGAGTGGGTCAACCATTCGACGTTGTGAACATTGAAGTCTCCACATACGTGAATGTTAGCTGAAGGATAAGTAGAAAGGACTTGGTCAATTTTCTCAGATATGCTTTGAAAGATAGTAACTCCGCTGTTGTGGGGGCGATAGAGAGTAAATATAAATGCAGTAGTGTGAGCTAAAGCAACCCGGAAGCACATATAGGGTAAGTTAGGATCTTCCCGGGAGATGTCCCTCCCACATGGAAAGCTATCTTTAATATAGGCACATATTCCATGCCCATGGCGATCTTGGGGGTCAGATTTAGAAGTTAAGTTAGAGTATCCTGAAATTGCAAACTCATCTAGGGAAATAGCCTGTCCAATGCCAGTTTCACTTAAAAATAAAAGGTCTGGTTTAGTCTCCTGTAATTGGGTTTCAACCTCTGGAAGGTTAGAACGAAGACCCCTGATGTTGGAGAAGGAGACATGGTAGTAGGGGTCTACGTTGGAAGTTGGAGAACCGGGTTTAATCGTGTATTTTTTCTTGAAACTTGTCATGATGAAATTTTGGAATTTGTGGACTAGGTCGACAGATTTACTTAGAGCAGGACAGAGAGGGGAAATTAAGAGAGAAAAAGAAACGAAGAATTTTTTTTTTATTTGTAGCTAATGATAAGGTAAAGCCGTAACAATTACCCATTAGTATGGCATCGAGAGGCCCCACCAGAAGCTACTGCATGGTCCAGAATCCATTCACCAAATGGCAATACAGCAGCCCCAGTACTTTGCACCTGCTGATAGGACAGCCTCCTTAGTGGTTAATCCAAGGTTCGGGTCCCTGACTATCAGGCGGATAACGTCAGCCCAGACAAAACGTTTACCTCCAGCACCCTTACTAGTGACATGGCTACAAGGACAGACATAGAAACAGAAAATTTCCGCCATCTCAGTCAACTGTTCGCAAAAATACTGCCAACCTAGAAAACAGCTTTTTCTTCTCCCTTTGTCCGAAAAATCACTCATTTAAAAAAATGAGGACTGAGGGACAAATAAGAAGAAGCGAGAGTAACAGGAGCTGCCGATAACGCATCCACAATGCGTTTTCTACTCTCCATTAAAAAAAAAAAAAAAAAAAAAAACCGATTAAGTATTGTACTTAATAAAAGTCCAACGGACGTGTTTAAGGGAAAGTATGGTGATAGATTCCCCTCACACGAACTAAAAATGAGTATAATTCGTAATTTTTGCTATCAACTCGGTAGATAAATAAACATATGTACGAGGAAAAAAAAAAAAGAAAGCTAGCATTTAATAAAACAGAAATACACAAATTAAATACTGAAATAAAATGGAGTTGTTAATATTTTAAATCTAAAATAAAAAGCATGATTGAAATCACTTATCTCAACAAAAACAATTCCGTCTCCAAATTGCAAACTGTATTGAAAGAAATTCAGTTAGTAGCGTTCAAAACATTTTTTTGAAATCAGCCGTTAAAAGAAAATCGTGATTTTATTCTGAACTTAAGCTAGTAACGTTTTAAGAAGCTTACGATATAAAAGAAAAGGCTGATGGGGGGGGGGTTCTTCCGAAAGTAAGTTGGTGCCGTTATAAGTAATTTCGAGATAAGATGAAAGCCGGTATTGGACTAGAAAAAAGCTAGCATTTAATAAAACAGAAATACACAAATTAAATACTGAAATAAAATGGAGTTGTTAATATTTTAAATCTAAAATAAAAAGCATGATTGAAATCACTTATCTCAACAAAAACAATTCCGTCTCCAAATTGCAAACTGTATTGAAAGAAAGTCAGTTAGTAGCGTTCAAAACATTTTTTTGAAATCAGCCGTTAACCTTGTTATATTATTGCTTTAGTTCTTGTAAATGTTATTATTTAGACAGTGCCACTGAACCCTTATCACATTTCCTCTTTCCCAAATATAGAAAAACGTTAAAATTTTACAATGTTATATTTATTGTATCAGCTTCTGTCCTATCGACGTAATGTTGCATCCCTCTGCCTGTTCTACAAGTATGACTGCTCCGACGAACTACAAGCTCTTGTATCACTTCCACGTAACCCCCCCCCGACAAATTCAACAAGCAGCAAAATCCCACCCCTACACAGTAGAGATCCCTAAATGTAAGAAAGCCTTCTACTGTAATGGTTTCTTCCCCAGAACTGCTAGACTTTGGAACTTACTTCCGGGTCCCTGCTTTCTTAACTGTACTGACATGCAGAAGTTCAAGTGCAATGTAATCAGACATCTTGCTGCTCAACTCCCTACGCAATATCCATGTAACTTATGATTCTGATAGTAGCCCTCTACAACAAAGTGGCACTGTGCCTTGTCTGAGGTGAAAATGGAATTTTAAAAAAAACCTGGGACGTGTATTCTACTAGTAGATATATATTTTTACTTACAGATAAAAATGTATTCTTTGGTGGGTTGCTCATTTTTATGGGATAACATCTCTTGTTATGTGATTATGTGCCGAAACTACACTATGATATTGTTATTAAGTTGATACACCTATTTCATGAATAATAGATTTACCTAGAAGCTATAACTATAGTAACTTTTAAAACATTATGGGAGAGCGATTTATACCAGCTATGGCCTCAGAATCATGACGTGTACTTGTATAACATCCTTTTGTTAATACGCTTTTTGTTAACTATACCACTGTGCTTGTCTTGACTAGTATTAGTCTACAAGGCTACAACAGATATGTATACGAAATATGTGCTGTTTTGTTTATTTTGTGGCCATATATTTTGGAAATAAATTATCTGTCAATAACATACTTTATTTCTACTATTATATGAAAGGAACTTTGTCTGCGTGTCTGTTTGTATGTGTGGCTATGAGTTTGTTCCGTATGGACTCCAAAACGGCTAGGCCGATTTTTGAAATTTCATACGTAGGTACTTTATGTGCCTAGCAGTGTTCTTAGATAGGTTTTGTATCGGAATGTCTTCGATAAGTATCGATAATCGCTAATCAAAATAATTCGATAACCATTGTGACTAAGTTAAAACTTTACACAGCCTAACATTACAAGAAGATTTGAGAAGTTTAGTTACCACACAAGCTGAAAGGCGCGACGTATGAAATCAGCAGTAGGATTGTTGATATGACAGGGGCGCGTCCGAAATGAATGCTTCTGTTTAGAGTATAACTGAAGCATGATATTTGATTTTTGCATTTTTAAACTTTAATTTAATCCATCTATAAATATAAAAGCGAAAATGTATGTATGTATGTATGTATGTACGTATGTGTGTGTATGTATGTATGTATGTATGTATGTATGTATGTATGTATGTAAAAATACAGACAATTAGTATGTATGTGTGCTCGCCTTTTCTGTGTGTCTACAAAAGGCTTCTTTCAGAGAAGCGGTCGGTCGGTTCACTACTTTTTAAAACTTTTTATATCACATATAAATCGTAATATCTCACAGTTAACAACGAAGCTCGCCTGTCTATTTAATTTGCTCGATTTCGGGAAGATAAATATTCAACATTTGTCGCTTGCCGCATGTGGGTTAGTCTTTTCCCCCTATAACATCTTCCGCAGTAAATGAATACCATCCCGCAGTCAAACTTGACCTCATTAACTCATTAAAACGGGCACCTGCCAAATCCAAGTAATTAAATAAATTCAAACGTGTTTCCGTTAGCATCTCGCGGTGGGGCAATGGTTAACGTCGCACGTTTTTTTTTTTTTTTCACACTTTAATTTACAACTTTGCCTCAATGGTTCGGGTTCGATCCTCATACTTACTTTTTTTTATCCCCCCACCCCCGGAGTTTCCACACACACACACACACCTCCAAACACCCGGGCAACGCCGGGCACCCCTCGCTAGTTATATATAAAATGTAATTTTATAAAATAAACAGTAGTTTCTTTAATGTAAACTACAGTATATTGTGAAATAATTCGTTGTTTGTTTCTTCCCAGTGCACAACGATGGGTTCCTAACTAGAGCAGGCAATCAATGGATTTGATTGAAAAATACGCGATTTCACCGACATCGATGACAATAAAAATATGGGAGTGTGAAGCATTTGTTGATCATCATTCAATCCCGGGTAACGTCAGGTCACGGTGCTAGTGCACATATATTTCGTGATAAAATTATGTCAATAATATATCTTATTTACTTATATTTTGTAAATAAATTATCTCTAAATAATATATCTTATTTGTGCTATAAATGATAACTTGGCAGCTATAATTACTCGTTATTATCAAATCTATATAGCAAATCTATATCAATTATCAAATCCATATGGTAACTTGGCCGCTATAATTACTTTATTCAGAATAGAGCTGGCACTAATAGCAACAAAAAAGGTGACTCGAAACACCTTAAATTTGTCAAATTTTGACCTCACTATGGAAAAGGGGATGAATTGCATTTCTTACACGACTATTATGAACAGCATAAGTTTGTTGGAAATATTAGCGGTAATAAGGAATGCTGTTATCAACGTATCGACTTGTTTGAACAAAATATCCAAAAAGCTAAGTTGTGGACTATGGTTGGAGGCAAACCAAGGGCTCCTTTTCATAAGCTGTTACACCGAAGAAGGTGCCACTCAATTTCCAGGATTACGTCACATACCTTTGGTGTAACAAAGTCGCTGACACTAGTAGCAAATGATGAAGCCGGTTGCGCAAAGTTACGTCACAGAAGAGACAAAAGGACGTGTGGCTGGAGAACCAGCGATGTTTAAAAGGAATGGTGGTCGACACGTGACCAGAGAAGCACGAATTCGAGGTGTCCTTCAAACCTCTCCAATTGTAGGTACCACCAACATCCTTAGGAAAACCCTTGATCTTTGAAGTTCCTGGTTTGGAGACGGGATTGAGGGAAATCCTCTGGAAATAAATACCATCTCTTTCCAGAGAGACGTTAATAAACGAAATCAGAATTATTATTATAATTATTATTATAATTATTATTATTATTATTATTATTATTATTATTATTATTATTATTATTATTATCGAAATCTAGGTGTTTTGATTGTGAAAAATGCAATAGGGAAAATGTTGAAACTAGATGTTTCGATAGACGTTTGGAACTTAGGAAAATAGGATGGCAGCTAAATATGTATCATGGATTTTAACTTGATAATATAGAATTTAATTAAGAATAACACAAGAATTGGTTATGTGACAAGATCAGGCGAGTGTTCTTTTGTGCTTCGTTGCATTCATTACGTAATCACGTAGTCAGAGAGTTGAACGAACAAAGGGATAGTTTCATATATATATATATATATATATATATATATATATATATATATATATATATATATATATATAAGCGAGATAAGACACTGATAGAATTCAGATGAAAAATCCTGATAGATATAACTTGAAGTAATACTTTCAAGGAGATCCAGCCAAAAAGGAAAATTTAAGAATAGAGTAATATATAAGTTTCGTGGTTAAATTTTAAATTCTGAAAAAGAACCCAACAAAATTTAACCACGAACGGAGGACTAGCGGTGAACAATATAGTAAGGTGTGAAGACCAGAGAAGAGTACGACTTCAAGGTACGTGTCTCCAGAAAAGTTGTTAACCGTCCCGGCAAAGAACTGTCCTTGTACATTATTGTCCGCGTTTTGTGAACTGTTTATTGCATATATACACACCCGCCTACATTCAGTATTCACTTGATGAACACTATACGAACTGGCATATTATACACACAAGACGATCACGGAGACTCTGTTATAAATATGTTATGCATATAACATGCACATATGTTATATAAACGATCACACGTATCGACACGCCATACACTCAACACACTAGAAACGATATAGATGGTGATACAAACATACATGAACGTAGACGACACGTATATACACGTAAATAGATACACATCATATATGAACATTCTATACATTCACTATATAACAGTATTTCATTTCTGTTCTAGATAATATCGGCTCATCATGAAAGAATACGCATCGCTTCGGGCGTAAGTTATTCTGCTTGTAAACTTGTATATAATCGTGTTCATTGGCTTTTCTCAATTGCAGGATATTTCATTTTGGCCTCTAGATAATGTCAAGTCATCAGGAGAGAATATGCGTCGTTTCGGGGGCCTTACTCTTGACGACTTTTCCACATATCGGCTCTTCCTCATTAATATGAGTCTCCTTTATCTGAATTGCATTCAATTGAATTACTCGATCAAAACTGGATGTTTAATGATTTAGCGTGTTACTTATCGTTCAAAACTTACAACAAAAATGTTCCGCCAATAAATTGAACGTAACGAATAAGATTTAAATTTAAACTAGCTTGTCACCCGGCGTTGCCCGGTCGTATAATATACTTAAACATTATATTTTAATTTATGCAGATTGCGTGTGTATAATTATAGGATTAATCCTCTATTGATTATTTATATTACGAGTAATAATTTGCCCGGTGGACTACTTCGCAATAATAATAATAATAATAATAATAATAATAATAATAATGTCGTTCATCAAATTCATGCTTTGTTTGCTTACAATATTACGTCAGCTGATATTTGAGCTTGGCGATCTTAAGCATAGTCCTTTTCTCTCAGATAAAAATAATAATTTTTTCAGCGGAATATTATACGTTACACCGGCCATTATATTCCTCCTATAAAAGTTCTTTTTTATCTATAAGAGAAAAAAGACTATTTTTAAGGTCGGTTGCATAACAGCGAAATAGTATAGCTATTTATAAATGCATTAGTTAATATGCTTAGATTGAAATGTATAAGTTTAATAAGCCAATAAAATGCAGAATTTTTGTTTTACATTAATAATTATTTATTTAAAACCGATTAAGTTTCGACGATACAACACTATATTCTGACATTGTTTATTTTATTTTTTTTTTATTTTTGTCCTTTTCTTCCTTCTGGGGCGGTTTAGCTAGAAAAGTAAAGTCCGTATAAAAGAAAAGTAAAAAATAACAAACAAAAAAATTATTTTTCTGTGCCAGAAAATGACATTATATCGTCGACTTCTTTGATTTTGAATAAATAAATATTTATTTAAAATATAATCCCGCGCTCTATTGGTTTTTTAAACTTACAACAAAGTAATGTAAACATCAATGCTGAACTGGTAAACAGCAACAGTGTGGGTAAATGCAACTTAGGCGTAAGTCTTCTTCCACTAAACATGACTACGAAAACAACCAAATGTTAATCAGAGTAAAATATAGAAATCGAAGAAATCGATTGAAATTAAGATTTTTGTTTCTATCAACATGACACAATATGTGCCCAATTCGACTAACGAAGCAGATTTTTGTTTTATTCAGAAAGCCAATGAATATCTATGTGGAGTGAGAATAACTTTACTTTATAAATAAGATAACACAAGATTTTGCAATAAATTTGAAGCTAGTATCTTGGCTTTAACTTTCGCTTCCCTTATTTTATCCTTTTGTCTTCAAATTTCGCAATCGGTGTTTCTGATAAAAAGGGCGCGGAGGAGAATTACTGTTTTCTTGGTCGCATTCTCTCCAATTAACACTTAGTATTGATTAGTTTTTCACGTAGACGTAGTATTAGGTTGACAAGAAGGTTCTTGCAGAATTTAAAATTTTGATTTCAATTGATGTATTTTCAAACAAGTTTGCGTTATAATACCTTTAATTTTTATATCGTCTTCGCTCGGTCTAATCGTTTAAATTATAATCGTTTTTAAAATAATTATATTGAATACAAGATGGAACAAAAGCAAGTTCGCACAATTTTCTTATTTCAATTCAAGCTAGGCCGCAAAGCTGCTGAAATAGCTCGCGATATCAAGGAAACTTTTGGTCCAAGAACCACTACTTAACGCACAGCAAAATGATGGTTTAAGAAATTTTGTGGCGGCGACAAAAGTCTTGAAGATGATGAGCGTGTTAGTTATCCAACGGATGTTGACAGCGATCAATTAAGAGCCTTAGTCTAAGTCGATCCACATACAACGTGCTTCTGAATTAGACGTAACGTATACGACGATTTTCAACCATTAGAGAGAGATTGGAACGAGAAAAACACTTGATAAGTGGTTGCTTCACGAATTGAACAATTAAAGAAACGTCGTTAAGAAGTGCCATCTCCCCTTTTTTATGCAACAAGGACAACCCGTTTCTCGATCGGATTATGACTTGCGATGAAAAGTGGGTTCTTTACGACAACCAGCGACGCTCGGCTTTGTAGTTAGACGCCGACGATGTTCCAGGACACTTTCTGAAACTAGAGTTACACAAAAGAATGCTCATGCTGACTTTTTCGTGGTACGACCGGTTTCATCCATTATAGTTTTTTTAATGCAGGTGAAACTATTACAGCGGGGCAGTACTGTCAATAAACGGATGAAATGCATCAGAAACTTCGACAACAACACCCAACATTAGTCAACAGAAAAGGCCCAATTCTCCTGCACGGAAATGCCTGACCGCACGTTGCTAAACCGATACTGCAGAAGTTAAACGAATTAGGTTACGAAACTCTGCCTCATCTGCCATACTCTCCCGATTTCTCACCTATCGACTACCACTTTTTTAAGCATCTCAACAACTTTCTGCGTGAGAAATGCTTAAAAAAACCTGAGCGATATTTAAAAAAAAAAACGCCTTCAGGAACTTCATCACCACCAGAACGCACGATTTTTACGTTACTGGCATGAATACACTTGTTTTGCGTTGGCAAAAATATGTTAATTCTGATGGTGCTTATTCCGCTCAATATTTTTTTGTTTGAGCTGCGATATGTTCATCGGAATTAAAAAATTAAAAACCACAAGAACTTTCTTGTCAACCTAATATTATATTTTAATTTTTCGACATTTAGGGGTTTTTTTTTACATCAAGTTATTTCATGCCGTGTCTGAAGCGATTTCCATTAAAAAAATTGAATCAATATATTTGTATTAGAGTTACTTTTTTATTTCCTCTTTTTCCCTAATGTTCATCGGTCAGTTATGTCTGGTCAGAAACATTGTCAGACATTGTCAAAACATTCTGAAATGATTATTTCAAACGAAAGGTCAGGCTTGTCATGTTCATTGACAAGTGAAATACAAATAAATGATTTTAAAACTAAAACTATCGGGGGAAAAAAATGGCGCCACCAAACGGATATTTGTTGGCGCTACGTTTCTGAATTTTTTTTAAAGATGAGAATTGATTATTCGTTTTGTTTGATTTCGTAATTGTATTTTGAATGTCACCCGCACTCTCCTGGAGGTTGGAGGTTCAATTCTCAGTGCGGGCTACACTCAAAATATAATTGCTAATTGTTTAGGATTTTTACCCAGTCATGGTTGACAGAATAAGAGCATGCTACTCCAGTGGATTAAAAAAAGGCTTCTGTTCGAAACACCGTGCAGATTCCCGAGTTCGGCAGTAAGATTTCCTTCCTGCGTTTGACAGAAATATTCACCCGAAGAAGATCGAAGGTTAGATCTACGGAACAGTGTGAAAATAACATTCAAGATGAAAACAGTAGTCCGAAGCACCTAAACAATATGTATTTGCTGGCGTTTAAAGCATGTGTACATCAGCCGTTATTTATATAAAATTAATTTACGGAAAATCATCTACCACAAATGCATAGAAACACATTTCCTCTCACTAAAGAACAAAATACGTCCTAAAATGGAATACTGTTGCTAAAGCCGGGGAGGTGCTGTACAGGGCACCCTTTCCTGCCTTTACAAAGTACAAAACCGACTGCGAAATCTAGTGGGCGATGTCGTTTTCCTGCACCCATTCTCACATAAACAACGTTGTTAGTCTTTTCCTACACTTTCTTTATTTTTATGGCAGGTTCTTGAGTGAGCTTCAGTCTATATTCCGACACAAAGAATAAAATAAAAACACTAGAAACAGTCAAAAAGAAACATTTTTAAAAAAGACAAAAGTGAAAATCGAGACCATTTAACAAACGGCAATGATGGTAATACGGAAATCTTAAGAGAGACTATAAATATATAAAGCACCGCAAATAAATAACGAATGCTAGACAGCCTCAGATGAATTGAAATAGAAATATTACAAAACCGAGTTCGGAATCTAGTGGGCGATGCCCGTTTCTCCTCCATAGGCCTCTTTCTTACAGAAAAGATGTTACTAGTATTTATTTACTCCATCGTAAATTTTATGGCAACTGAACAACCTACCAAAACAAAGTACGATAAAAACACACACTCAACAAAATAAAATACGATAAAACCGGATAACCACCAAAACAAAATATGATAAAATTAAACATACACTAAAATAAAATACGATGAAACCGGCCACCCACCAACATAAAATACGATAAAATTGAACACCCACTAAAGTATTTGTTCAATTCTTTTTATGCACCCAAAACAAAATGCGATAAAACTGGAAACCCAATTATGGTTCTCTGCAAAACATTTAGAACAAAAACTCGTCTACCTACAACCACTAGCAATAGTTTCCTTTTATCACTCTCTTTCTCTCTCTCTCTCTCTTTCTCTATCTCTTCTTACAACCAAACAAAACTTCAATGAGAAAATACGATAATATCAAATACCCACCAAAACAAACTACGATAAAACCAGATACCCACAAAAAAAAAGAAACAAACAAAAAAAAACGATAAAACCAGACACTCACCAAAATAAAATACGATAAAACCAGATACCTACCAAAACAAAATACGATAAAACTAGATACCTACCAAAACAAAATACAATAAAACCAGATACCCACAAAAAATACAATGAAACCAGACAATCACCAAAATGAAGTACGATAAAACCGGATACCCACCAAAATGAAATACGATTCAACCCCACAAAACAAAATGCAATCAAACCAGATACCCACTAAAACAAAATAGATACACACCAAAATAAAATACGATAAATCTAGATATCCACCAAAACAAAATACGATAAAAACAGATATCCACTAAAACAAAATACGATAAAATCAGATACCCACCAAAAAATATGATAAAACCAGGTACCCACCAAAAAAAAGTATGATAAAAACAGATACCCACCAAAACAAAATACGATGAAAACACACACTCACCAAAATAAAAGACGATAAAACTGGATACCATCCAAAATAAAATACGATAAACCCAAATACCCACCAAAATAAAATATGATAAAACTAAACATCCACTAAAATAAAATACGATAAAACCGGCCACCCACCAACACAAAATACGATAAAATTGAACATGCACTAAAATGGTATATAATAAAGCAAGCATCCACAAAATCAAAAGGCGATTAAACTGAAACTCCACTAAAACAGAACATGATAAAACTCACCAAAATAAAATATAATCAAAACGAACACCTCCCCCAAAATACGACAAAACCGAATGACCAACAAAACAAAATATGATAAAACCTAACACCCACCAAAATGAAATATGATAAACCGGATACCACCGAAAATAAAATACGATAAAACCTAACACACACACCTAAAAAATATGATAAATAGAAATAAAAATAAAATATGATAAAACTGGACACCAACCAAAAAAAATACGATAAAACCGATCATCCACTAAAACAGAATACGATAAGACCGGACACTCACCAAAACAAAATACGATAAAACCGACACCCACCAAAATAAAATGCGATAAAACCGGACACCCACCCAAAAAATGCGATAAAACCGAACGCGCACCAAAACAAAATACGATAAAACCGCACACCTATCAAAACAAAATAAAATAAAATTGGACACCTACCAAAATAAAATATGATAAAACTGGACAACCACCAAAATAAAATGCGATAAAACTACACAGCCACCAAACAAAATAGTATAAAACCAAACAACCACCAAAAGAAAATACAATAAAACTGGACACCCTCCAAAATATTATAAAACTAAGCAATTATCAAAACAAAATACGATAAAACTGGACATCTTCAAAAACAAAATACTATAAAACCAAATAACCAGCAAAACAAAATACGATAAAACTGAACAACCAACAAAACAAAATACGATAAAACTGAAAAAACCAGCAAAACAAAATACGATAAAACTGAACAACCAGCAAAACAAAATACGATAAAACTGAACAACCAGCAAAACAAAATACGATAAAACTGAACAACCAGCAAAACAAAATACGATAAAACTGAACAACCAGCAAAACAAAATACGATAAAACTGAACAACCAACAAAACAAAATACGATAAAACTGAACAACCAACAAAACAAAATACGATAAAACTGAACAACCAACAAAACAAAATACGATAGAACCACCTAAAACAGTACCTATTCATTTCTCCCTTGAAGCTTGCATTCATTTTGGAACTAAAACACTTTCTACTTTTCTTACCTCGAACTTCTAAACTTTGGAATTATCTTCCTCTTTCCTGCTTCCCGTACTGTACCAACATGTAGAAATTAAAATGTTATCTAAACAGCCGTCTCATTGCACAACTCCCCTCTTAGTATGCCCTATAAATTTAATCTCTTATTCATAGTGGTCTCTTACGTCTTAGTGGTAATATCCCGATTTTGCGTTGAATAAAAATTTAAAATATGCCTTCAGGAAGATAAATTATTTTTTATGTTTTTACTTTTTTTCTCTCGTTTTTATTTATTTTTCTTCTTCTTTTTTTGCTGGGATGCTATTACACATTGTTCAATTCTTTTTTTTATAAATACTCGAATCATTATTTACTATCATTTCAGACACACGTGTATACAGTAAAATGCATGCAGGCATATATTTACATGTAAATACATACGAAAATAAAATTCAGATTTATTGTGGTTTTCTAAAGTTTTCCTTCTCTCCAAACCTGTTAATACTATTTTTTCGTGCGCACATTTAAGTGTAATGTGATCAAATATCTCTCTACACAATCACCCACTTAGTATGATCCTATAATCACGTTGGCACACCGGTTCCCGCTGGATCACCGAAGTTAAACAACGCTGAGCCTAGTCGGTACTAAATGGGTGACCATTTGAGACTTCCAGGTGCTGTATGTGCTTTCCGCTTATCTCATCATTGTTTCCAGTCATCCTGGTCTTTTCCTTGTCACTGGACCCAAACAGTGTCGATTTAGGAGAGGTGTGGGGTAGGGGATTGCGCAACCCTTGCCTCACAATTACACGCGCAACTGCCACTATAGGGGTATCCCTTGTCTTTCGAGACTGAACGGAGGCAGCGATCGATCGATGCCCCTATAAACCTAGCCCCTAATTCATAGTAATCCCTTACGTATCAGTGGCCTTATTTGGAGTGAATAAAAATTGTAAATAAACTATCGGGAGTTCCTTCTATGCATGGTCCACATACGAGGTTCTTACATTCAAATCACAGTATGTCTTGATGACTCGTTGTTGGCGAATAAGGTAAAAACAAAAAAAATATATCCAGAAGATGGAATGAAAATTATATGTTATCAAGACCTTCGCAAAATGCCTCTGTTTTCACAAGAGATATTATGGAAAGCATTAGCTTTGCTATTGGATACGGCAGCCTCTTCTTGGAATAGTTTCAGAAAGTTATTTCCGGATAAGTCAAGGTTTTCTCTTGCCAACGATGCGCTCGAACGAGATTCAGTTAAGTGTGAAAATGGGGTACTTATGGTTTGGGACGCATTTTTATCACTTGCTATTGGAAAATCAATTCTGTGTGATAAGGGCATCAGCACCAAAGGATATGTCAGTATTTTTTTAAATAAAGCTAACCACCAAAATTCAAAATTTATTTTCTTCCTATTTGTGGGGAAAATCGTGACTTACTTGGCTAGCATTTGTGCGTGTTTCAAAGTGTCGGCTAAAATGACGACACCCAGTTGATTTTGTGGTTAACGGTCATGGGAGCGACGTAGACTGTCGTCAGTTCTATGCAAATGAGATAGTTAAATAAAACTGGAGAACGAGTTTGGAAGAAGGCGTGCTACGTATGTAGTCGTGTGCAAGTCAACTTGAAAAGTGTCGAGTTGGAAGTTTTGATGGCAGTGTGTCGAATTTACCCGAGAAATGTTTAGTTTAACCATACTATTTCCGGGTAATATCTCATTTCTG
This sequence comes from Euprymna scolopes, assembly GCF_053919585.1. Lineage (NCBI taxonomy): Eukaryota > Metazoa > Mollusca > Cephalopoda > Sepiida > Sepiolidae > Euprymna > Euprymna scolopes. The sequence continues at coordinate 40,028,546 of NC_136491.1, read as the reverse complement.
CACGATAATGTCCCTAGCCCAAACTATCATGCAAAGTTTAGTAATGTCAGTCCAGTGGTTTGGGCTATAATAGAGTACATATGTACACGCTATGACCTTGACCTTAAACATTCTTCTTGAAAAATGGTGTGTACCTCCCCTAGGTGGGGGACCATCATCATGACAGGTTTGGTCATGATCGATCGAGTGATGTGGGCTGTAGGAGAATTGTGATTCGACAGCACGCGCTCGTTCCGTCAAAGATGACCGTGTAGTCTTAAATAAATGCGCAATGGTAGTCTTAGTATCGCACGCACCGAGGATTGAACCTTCAACCGTCACAAAAAAACATTACCAAGAACTAAATGCTACTTCGTACACTACGGGTTCTTGACTGCGTTAGTGTTTGAAAAATGTTCTAATTGAGACGAAGATATGTCATCCTGAAAGGAAAACTGACTGAATTCCTCTTTGACAACACTGCAATTCACACCAACAGATCTTAGCGCCGATGTCTTCCCTCAACTCTTGATTCTCCCCAAATCATCCCTCTTAAAACAGTTATTCCCTTCATTTGCAAATGGATGATGTATATATATATATATATATATATATATAATATATATATATATATATATATATATATATAGTAAGTTATAAAATGCTACACTGAATATTCCGCGTTTCATCCACTCTAGGACTCTTCAGGCTTATGCGCGAATTTTGTGGTTGTCTGTCGTTTTTATATACGCACTTTCTATTGCGATTTTAGTTAGCCAATCAGCTTTCTACTATCCATCGCGCCCTTCCTATCAGCCAATGAACATGCACTTACCGGACAAACGCCTATTTGACCTCTGGTTGACCTGTTCCTTTGTGTGTGCTCTATTCAGCCTGGATATCTAGTTTCTTGACCTGTTTTAAATCTAGATTAGGGGTTTTAATGTTAGTTTATTTATATATATATATATATATATATATATATATATATATATATATGTTGTTTTGAAAAAAAGTAAAACCGAATGAATTTATAAAATGTGATCAACGTTTCGTCCCTTATTGCAGGGGACATCCTCAGGATATGAAATAGGGACGAAACGTTGATCACCATTTTATAAATTCATTCGGTTTTTCTTTTTTTCAAAACAACATATATATATATATATATACATATATATATATATATATATATATATATATATATATATATATATATATATATATATATATATATATATAATAACTCAACTACAAACAAGTTCTTTATCTCTTTTTCTTTCCATGATAACTTCACCCGACACGCATAACAGGTGCGCTCTCGCTTTTGTTAGTAGTTTCTTCTATTGCAAAGTATTAATGTTAAAAGTGATTAGACCAACATTTCTCAAACGGGGGGTCCATGGCCCTCTAACGGAGGAGGCAACGGGCCATCTTTGTGGAAGTCATAAGAGGACGCTGGAAAAATGCAATTATAAATGCAGAAACTTGCAGTGCTTAAATAATGTGACAATGCGATCAAAAAGCAAATCACTTATCTTTATATTACAGTGCAATATTTAGATATGAAATGAATTGGTTCCTGCTTGGCTTTCGTATCCTGAAATATTCGTATCCTGAAATATTCGTATCCTGAAATATTCGTATCCGGAAAGGCGTTTTATATGCGAATCGTCTAATTTGTTCCAAGATGGAGCCGGACATAAGAGGCCTCAAAATTTGCAGTTTAAATGATGAAAAATTATTGTCAAAATTAGTACTATATCCAAGAATTATTAAAAATAAAAATGATGAAATGTGAGTTAATTAATAGTTGTGTTTTTTCATAAAATAATCAGTCGATACAATATATCAAATTTAATATTTTAATAAAGGGAGAGCCGATAATGTGGGTTGAAATTATGCAAAATTATTGTCGAACATAGTAACATATTACATAAATTATGAAAAATGATAAAATATGAGTTAATTGACCGGTGTGTTTGTAATGAAATAATCAGCTCATGAAATATATCAAAGCTATTATTTTAGTAAGAGGGCAGTACAGTTTAAATAAAAAAACTAGAATATGATTGTGCCTTCATTCATGCTGACTAGAACGCTCACAACATGCCCAGCAACAATATATTACATAGAAAAAATGCTGCTGTGGAATTTCCACAGGTCCCGCTAGTTATTATTATTATTATTATTATTATTATTATTATTATGGTTGTTGAAGTAGTAGTAGTAGTAGTAGTAGTAGTAGTAGTAGTAGTAGTAGTAGTAGTAGTGCAGGAGGCCACGATTTGCAAGATACTCAGCTATGGGGCCACATGTCATCAAAGTTTGAGAAACTCTCGTCTTGGTATAGAATCTTTGTTGTCTGTGAAATAAATATATATACATATGTGTGTGTATGTGGTCTGTGTGTTGTGCGTGCGTGCGCGCGCGCGTGTGTGTGTGTGTGTGTGAGCTTAATATTGCTTGATTCGTACGAAAGTAAAACGTACGTTTGTGTATGAGTTCAGTAGACATTAAAAAAACATTACGTTTGTGCTGCAGTGCTGCACTTTTTCATATATGAATATATGTGTGCGTAAGTTGATAGCGGATGATGTACTCCCCTGCACTATCACCCTCCTGGAGCCGATGGACATAATCGTAGTCATCTCTTGCCTCTCTGCCACATTCTGGTTTATTGTCTCTTGTCCGTTGTAATGTTCAAAAATCTTGATTTTTATACTCGGTAACTAGATTCCAGGAATAACATTTTTTGAAGTGAGAGGAATAATTTTGACGTACGAACGTATATATAAACACATAACGTGAGCGCTATTTTAGATTTTTTAAAACTTTTTCTTAAAATCCCGCCTTGAGCCTATGTTTGTCCGAAAAATATAATTGCTTTTTGGGATTTCTTTTTAGAGCATGGCGAATGCGTTTTCGCCTACGCATTTCAATATTTCTGACATTGGTCGGGATATATATATATATATATATATATATATATATATATATATATATATATACATATATATATATATATATATATATATAGTATATATATATATATCTCCCGATCATATATATATATATATATATATATATATATATATATATATCTCCCGATCATATATATATATATATATATATATATATATATATACCGACCAATGTCAGAAATATTGAAATGCGTGTATATATATATATATATATATATATATATATATATATATATATATATATATACATATATATATATATATATATATATATATATATATATATACTAGAAGGTGGTCCGGCGTTTCCCGGTCGTAAGATACGATGTAATATTTTAATTTATACAGATTTCTTATTTATTATTATAGAGACAATTCTCTATTGATTATTATATTGTACCAAATATATAGTAGTAATTTCAAAATTTCTAAAAATATATGATTACGGTGGCATCAGCCAGAATTGAACTCATAACATTTCTCTTTACAGCGGTATTCACTACCATATTAAGGGCAGATGGATATAAAACTTGAAAAATTAACACAGTTTAACGTATAAATGCATGTTTTTGTATGCGTAATATAGCACTTTATGTCGATTTACGTTTGGCAAGTTCCAATTTTTAAATGTTCACCCGTTAGCAGCTATTTTCATCGGTTTAAATTCAAGTTCCACAGTTCGGAATCCCCTATATATCAAGTTTCAGGTCTGTCGACCAAAAATTGACATGGGAGTTTAGCAGATACTATTCCACACACACACACACACACACACACACACACACAAGGTCACTTGTCTTAAAGTAATGCCTCTCATTTTTTAATTCCGCTCGAATAGATCAGAGTGGATTGCAGATTGCATCATTGAAGCTATGCATTTATGACCTGAAAGTTCCATCTCTCTGTTGCAGATATTGACAGTGTGAGATTCTAAAAAAAAAAACAACCTCTCTCATGCACGTGCGTCAGAAGCAGTGATGCGTCATTGAATTTCTTCACGCAGAAAAAAAATTGAATCGATCAACATTCGCTTAAGTTTCATAAACGTTTAGGAAGTCGATGCAGTTTATTTCAGCACAATTAGGAGATGGGTTCGTCGATTTTAGAGCGGCGACAGAGATGCGAGTGCTATTATATTGTGAATCACCCGAGAGAGAAGAAAAAAGGAGAATAAATTAAAAAGGTTATTGTTGTGGATACGTCCACTAATTAGCATACGTGGGTGAACAAGATATATATAAAGGTATCAAGTCAGCAAGACCGGAGAGCTATGTTCGAACGCCGGATAGGCAAGACGCATGTGCCGGTTGCTCCATGAAAGATTTTAACATGCCCTCTGCCGGACAATCGTCCAACTACAGTACAACTGCACCTTTGTAAATATGTATTTTAATTTCGTCTTAATATATTTGTTTTGCCTTTAATTTCTGCGTTCGTATTGTTATTGATACAGACACAACAGTTATCAAGATGCAACAAGTAATATGCGAAATATAGAACCAAAGGAAAAAAAAGAGAGAACAAAGTTCCATATTAGATGAGTTATTTTTATAGGCAATAAATGGTATTTTGTGAGCTGACAAGTGGAAATATTGTAGGTTTTATGCTTTGATCCCCAAACATAATTTTCATAAATAGATGGAAATGAATGATTGAGATGAATGGCTAGAACACAAGGGGCCTAAGTTAGCAACACCCAATGAGAAAGGTTGGCTGGAAATAAACAGTTGATATCGGTTATAGGTAGAGTAAACCTACGCCTAAATGGAAATGTTATAAGATCGAAAAATGATTCATTCTAAGTGAAAATGTGAGTGGTCAGCAGGGAAAGACTGATTAAAAAGCAAACAAAAAATAATGAGGGGTCTGGCCTTTTTTTAGGTGTGGGGTGTGAAAAATGTAAGGATCGTGCGAACGGTAAATAAGCTGGGTGTTTAGAAAAATGTATGTCATATATTTTTGATAAAATTTTCGTATCATGGAAAGCGTTTTATATGTAAATCACCTAATCAGTTCCTCGACCGATGAAAATACTCATTAAATTTTATAATAAGAATACAGCCAGAATGAAATAAGAGCCAAATGCTACCTAAACTAACTGTTAATACCTTTATATGAAGAAAATATTAGAACATAATGCAATAATAATAAAACAAAAAAATAATACGAAAATGTGGAACCTTATTATCCGAGTGAGACGATGTCTGAACTTTAAAAAACACTTAAAATTACTTTTTATTATTTCAGTTTTTAATTTCTAACATGTCGAAGGGTCGAAAATGGAATGATAGGTATGTCAGGTTTGAATTCACAAATGTTATTCGAGGTGGCGTGGAATGCGTGCAACGTCTGCATTGTTCAGTTGGTTTTTATACATCCTTTCAAACTTCCAAAATGCATGTCTGAAGGAAGGACGTTGGTGCTCTGTCTTTTAAACCTGCACGATACGTCCGTGAAACGACATTTCCCAAATCTGGATTCGGTCCAGAAACAAAACCTATCCTGCAGTCCAGCAAAGTTGCATACTGACTCATGAAGTGCAAGAAACGACATTAATTAGGGAAGCAATCAAGCCATGTACAGGGAAATGATGAGACTGATGAGTAGGCAAGAGGTAAAAAACAGATCCAGAAAATTTCATTTCCTAATGACACTAGCGAGGGGTACCCGGCGTTGCCTGGGTGTTTGGAGGTGGGTGCGGAACTACGGGGGTGGGAGGTTAAAAAAAAGTAAGTATGAGGATCGAACCCGAACCCTTGAGGCAAAGTTGTAAATTAAAATGTGAAAAAAAAGTGCGACGTTAACCATTGCCCCAGCGGGAGATACTAGCGAAAATACGTTTGAATTTATTTAATTACATGGATTTGGCAGGTGCCCGTTTTAATGTGTTAATGAGTCCAAGTTTGACTGCGGGATAGTATTTTCCCAAGATGTTAAAGGAAAAAGACTAACCCACATGCGGCGAGCGACAAATGTTGAATATTTATCTTCCCGAAATCAAGCAAATTAAATAGACAGGCGAGCTTCGTTGTTAACTGTGAGATATTACAATTTATATGTGATGTAAAAAGTTTTAAAAAGTTGTGAAGCGCGCGACCGCTTCTCTGAAAAAAAGCCTTTTGTAGACATACAGAAAAAGCGAACACACACACATACACACATACATGCATTTTCGCTTTTATATTTATAGATAATCTGTCGACGGATTCATGACATGCCCACTGATGTATGCCGTCAAGTTTACTCTGAAATCAAGCAAAGCACACTCCAGACTAGCTTACAATTAGACGAGCCTACAGACATCGCGCTGGAGAGCCAGTTGATCGCCTTCTGTCGCTACGTGAAAAGGGGAAAGATAAAGGAAGAATTTTGTTTTACAATGTTTTGACAACCACAATAACAACAACAGATTTCAAAGCCATCGTGGACTCTTTTTTAAGTTAATGGACTTGGCTGGCAGAATTTCAAGCACATCTGTATTGATGATACTTCAGCGATGATTGGCGTCAGAGGAGAGTTCATCGCGTTTGTCAAAAATGAATAGCCACACGTAACGTATTTTTGCTGTTCACTATGTCGATATGCTCTTGCGTCAAAAACTCTTTCGCCACGTTTGTTGGAAGTCATGGACGTCACAGTCAATGTGATCAACTTTATTCGTGCGAAGGTCAAAAATCATCGACTTTTCTAACTTTGAGTCAATGAAATAAAGGCGCGGCAAATGGGACTTCTTTTCAACATCAAAATTCGTTGACGACCGAGGCGGAAACGCATCTCTCGGCTGTATGAACTCGGTGTCGAAGCAGAATATTTATATGAGAAAATAAAAAACAGCCTTCATGTCCACTTCGTCAAAAAAAAAGGTTTATCATGATGCTCGCCTACTTGGCAAATATTTTTGGCTGGCTCAATAAAATGAATTAATCCTTGCAGGGCCGTGATATTCAAAACAAACTACCTGACTGTCTGCTCGATTGAAGTTTGGAAGGCATGGATCAAGAACCTCGTTTCTTTTCTTGGACGAGCATTTGCAAACGCAGGTTTTTAATTTCCTATTAGCATAAAAGGTTGCATCACTGGATATCTTGAAATTCTCTCCGTTCCCTTATTTCGACAAAGCATCACGGGATATTCTATGACACAGACATCCTTTCAACACTGAAACTGAAGCTACTGAAGATGAAGCCAAAACAGCTGACAGTGTTCAAGGTTTCAAAAGCAATGGAGCTGGCCTTCATGAAAAATGAACACCTCTTCAGCTTCTGGTTGTCTGTTTAAGATGCGAATCCCTTACTCAGCAAAAAAGGCATTGGTAATGTTCATAGAATTCGCTACAACGTACGTTTGCGAATGTGGACTTTCTGACCTGAAGTCCAGAAACCGTCTTGCTGTTAGGAATGAAATTTGCCTTATTGCCTAAGATGGAGCCAATCATAAGAGGCCTCGTTACACGAGCCCAAGAGCAAGTGTGTCGTTTTCAACAAAATTTCCACTTTGATTTCTACTTTTAGAATAACTAAATAAACAAAAAAAAAACAATATATATATATATATATATATATATACACACACAGAGACATACTGAGATATATATATACATAAATATCTCTCTCCCTCCCTCTCTCTCTCTCTCTCTCTCTCTCTCCCTCTCTCTCTCTCATCTACTTCGTATATTCCGGTGTCTGGTTGAACAACTAAAAACAGCCTAACCACCAACTTATATTATCTATTAAATCTTAAAACCTAAAATTATCTATTAAATCTTAAAACCTAAAATTGAAATCCCCCCTCCTCACCTTACCCCTCCCTTTATCTCCCTCCCTCTCCCCTTCCCTATATACCTATATTTCTATCCGCGCCTAGCTGAATTTCCTACCCCCAGCCCCGCACACACAACAATCTAATGTTCTTTTAACCTCAAAACTAAATTATTGTCGATCTCCGCCTCTCGTATTATCTTCCCCCACTTTTTACCTCGTACTTCCTCTAAAATCGTTCTTCCAAATAATAATAACCATTTCTGTAAGGTCTGACGAGTTTGCTGGATCGTAGATATGGTTCGGCAACCGCAACATGTGTAACTAAACAGATAAAACGGTAATAAAAAAATAAAACACATATTTTTTCTGCAATAGTATTGAGCACTCTCTTCAGGCTTTTACTAATTACCATTATTGCTAAATATAAATATAACTATATATATGTGTGTGTGTGTGTTTTGTGTGTGTGCACGTGTATATATATATACATATATGTATATACATATACATATACATATACATATATATATTGTTTTGTGTTGCTTATTTAGTCATTCTAAAATTAGAAATCAAAGTGGAAATTTATATATATATACATGTGTGCGTGTGCGTGCGTGCGTGTGTGGGGGTGTTATAAACAGGAGGAATTTCAAATGTATTTTTTTTTACTTTAACTGGCTTTGCCAACTCACTAATTGACCCAACGAACTACTCGTTTTTTCTAGTATTTTTATGGATTTCATGCTGACAACCGTTTAATCTATTAAAATTTCCCATAATGATAAATCATAATTAATTGATTAGCTTTCACATTTTTTTGAAAACGAGAAGACATCCATCTTCTTTGTTATAACGAACAATAAGAGACATGAAGCAAGATAAAATAAAGTTCCGAGACTTTCGCCTTCTGTGTATTGTTCTGGCTTCGTTGATGAATCGCTACTGTCGCTGCTTGTGTATTTACAGTTAAATCTACGCGCAAGCAGATGTTTCGGTTTTGCTTTAGTTTTGTGGTCGCCATTTTGAAATAATGTTTGAGACAACGACGATAAGGAAAACCGAAGAAAATAAACATAGAGAAAAAGGACATGAATAATTTGAAGAATTGCACAAGAGCGGATACATTCAAGACATTTGGAATTAGGAAATCGCAAGAAATTATAAATAACTAGCTGTCCATACCCGGGGCTTCCCCGGAAATTTAATTTAAACGATTATTTTATTATTTTAATTGTGAAAGTTTAATTAAAATACTTTGTAAATCGTTTCATTTTCTAAAGATCAGGAAGCAAATTTGTGTTTTAATCAAGTATTAATTAGTTGTTTGGCTGTTTTGTTTTACGGCCTAGCAACACCTCGCGGGTTATTTCATGTCGAATACAATAATTTTGGAAAAAAGTTTATGCTTCCAGTTCTTTATTTCTTCAAGTATTTATTAATGGAGTTTGCTTTCGTGTTTTTCTTCTTTTTTTTTTTTTTTTTTTTTTTTGGCATATCAACATTTTTCGGGTTATTTAATGCCGAATTCAATAATTTGGGAAAAAGAAGTTTTCACGCTTCATAGTGTTTAGTTTGATTGTTTTGTAGAGAAAATTTTTTGTTTCTGACTTTTGCAAATCATGATTGCGTGAAAAGGGAAAGAGAAAAAAACAACAACATTGATATTTAGCGCATATTAGGTCAGGAAGACAGTATCTTTAGACAGCCTGATCTGTCAGCACTAGGAATCAGATATTAAGCAAAGTAGGCCAGAAAATTCCTTTCTTGTTTAAATTACTCGTAGCAGTGTTTAAATTACCTGTAGTGTTATAAAAGATGCTGGAAGTGCTCCTCGTTGACATCTATGTATTTCTGGGCACGTTTAACAATGTTTGCAGATACTGCCTGTAGATCTTCTCTGGTGATTCTCTTGATAGCGTTGGTAATGTTTTCCTTTAGTTGGTCTAGATTGTAGGGATTATTTTCATAAACTTTTTGTTTTAAAGTTCCCCAAAGATAAAAATCACATGATGACAAGTCCGGAGAACGTAGTGGCCATCACTCTTTGCTTATTGTTCTCTCTTCCGTAAACATGTCATGAACTCGTGTCAGTGATCTGTGAGACGTGTGACATGCAGCAGCAGCATCTTGTTGGAAAAAGAATTGCATCTTGTCTTGTGGTGTCAGTTGGTCAGTAAGAGAAAAATTAAAAAGATCGGGATACTTTCAAGTGGGCCGCTTTATCTAAAAACAAATGATTAGAAAAAGATTAGAGAGATCGGGCTACTTTTAAGTGAACTCCCCTTTATTTGATGACTTGATGATGAATTTATCTAAATACATTCTAGTGGTGTAAGATATAAAATAGATAATCGATTAATAGTTTTCTTTGCGTTGGAATCAAAGGTCAAATGTCACCCGATGATAAAGGTTAATGAGTGTCAGGTGGTCAATAAGGCAGCATTTTGATGATCATTAATGATGGAAATTGGTATGGTTTTATTATTTCAGGAGACGACGCAATAACACTTTGTTTACATTGGACATGAAAACGATCATGTTATATACAGCAAAGAAGCACCCCCGCTGTATTGTGTTCCACATACAAGCAGTTCTAGGAAAGAAAATTTGCGCGTGGAATTTTTGTTTAGTTTTATGGCAGGAATTATTGTTTAGTTTTATGGCAGGCTATTAAATTCCAATTAGACAGTGGATCAGATCTTTCAATAATAAATCTCAAAACGTGGAAAATATTACGAAAGCCGACTATGTTAAAAACTAACAGAACGGCGACGGCCGTTAATGGTACAAAAATTTATTTTGAAGGTGAATTAATTACAAACGTCACTTTATGGGGGAAAACAAAAAAAATAAGATTGTATGTGCTAAAAGATAGTGAGAACCTATTCGGTTCTGACAGCATGGAAGAGTTTCGTCTCTGGGATCTTTCTATATCCACATTCTGTACTCGCCCAGCAAAAACGGAGAAACTTATAACTTGTTTTAAAAAAGAATTCACAAACTATGTACTCCTGGCCTGGAGAAATGTACAAAAATGGCCGCAGATTTTAAGTTAAAACCTGGCACACAACCGGTATTTTAAAAGAAACGTAATGTCCCGTTCGCTTCCCTGAACAAAATAAATCAGGAACTAGACAGATTAGAAAGCATCGGTATACTGACTAAAATTGAATATAGTGAGTAGGCTGCTCCGGCAGTTAACGTAAAGAAAAGGTTCAGGGAAATTCGCGTTTGCGCCGACTTCGCGACCGGACTCAACGAGTCCTTAGAAGATTTTTACAGTCCATTACATAGTCCAGAATAAGTGTTCATGAAATTAAATAGCGGCAAGTTTTTTCTAAGATCGACCTTAGTGACGCTTACCTACAGATTCCGGTAAACAACAAAAGCGCTAACCTCGTCTGTATTAACACTCATCGGGGTTTGTACAGATACGAAATACTCGCGTTTGGTATCAAGGTGGCACCCGCAATATTCAAGCAAGTAATGGATGATATGCTGTCCGGTTTGGACACCACAATCGCATATCTTGATGACATTATCATAGCGAGCAAAAGCAGGGAGGAACATGAAAAACATATCAGACAAGTATTTAGTCGAATACAAGATTATGGATTTAAGATCAAAGCAGATAAATGCAAGTTGTTTTTACAAACAATTAAATACCTGGATCAAATAATCGATAAAGATGGCAGACGCCCAGACCCAGATAGGGCGACCGCTATTAAAGAAATGCCGGCACCAGTAAACATAACTCAATTGCAGAGTTTTTTAGGGTTGGCAAATTTTTACCAAGGGTTCATCCCAAATATGCACAAATTGCGCGCACCACTTAATGAATTGCTGAAAAAGGATAAGGCTTGGGAGTGGACAGAAGATTGGCAGACATCATTTCAAGAAATCAAAAGAATCCTGACTTCAAAACTATTCCCAGCGCAATTCAACCCGCAGTTGGACATAATAGTAACTAGCGACGCTAGTCAATATGGCGTTGGGGCGTGCATGCTACATCGAATGCCGGATGGCTCGAAACAGCCTATTGCTTTCGAATCACGGAATCTCTTGCCAACAGAAAAGAATTATTCTCAGATCGAGAAAGAGGCCTTAGGAATTATATTTGCAGTTTAAAAATTCCACCGCTTCTTGTACGGGAGACATTTTTTTCTACAAACTGACCATAAGCCGTTGATATCCGTTTTTGGATAAAAAAAGGACTTCTAATGTTCACTGCGAACCGACTATTAAGATGGGGAACTATTCTGCTGAACTATAATTTTACAATTCAATTTCTCCCCTCAAAACAACTAGCCCATGCAGACGGTCTATCGAGACCGATTCCTGCCAAAATAGAACCTCTTGAAGATTCAGTAATCGCGGCACTACGTATTAATAGTGATGTAAAAATTCATGATAAGCAATATTATCCGCGAACTGCCGATCAGACTCCAGGAAATTAAGTCAGAATCCCTAAATGACAATTTCATTCAAACCACGAAACAGAAATTAGCACTGGGTGACACGAGTTCAGACATTTTTTCTGGTTGCGACGAAATACTGTTATACGGTGAAAGGGTTGTCATCTCCAAAAACCTTCAAAAAAGAATTCTCAGGGATTTTCATATGGGGCATCCAGGAATAAAAAGAATGAAAAGCCCAATGAGAAGTTTTGTTTATTGGCCAACTATGGACCAAGATATTACCGACATGGTGAACAGATGCAAAAGCACCACCGATAACTTATAAACATTGGCCTAAGGTTGAACAAACATGGTCGAGGATCTACATCGATTATGCGGGACCTGTGGAGGATTTTTACTACCTGATACGAGGGGCGTGCAATAACTAATGCCCTTGACCCACTTCCAGTTGTCTGATCTTGCTGAAATTTTGCATGTGCAATGATTTATATCTCTACGAGTTATGGGCAAATTACAGCTCTGAACTAATTGTGGTTTCTGTTTTACAGGTGTTTGAACTGAGTCAGGTGTGAAATGGAGCCTATTGAGTGTCGAGCAGTGATCCGGTTTTTGTATTTGAAAGGACGCACTCCACAGGAGACTTTTGATGAAATGAATGAAACTTATGGTGATAATGCGCCATCATATGACCTTGTAAAACGCTGGCATTGTGAATTCAAACATGGCCTGAAATCTGTGGAACCAGCTCCCAGACCTGGTCGCCCCCGCCTTCTGCCATTGATAAGGCATCTGTCAAGTTGAGGCTGCCATTTTGGAAGATCGGCGCATTACTATTCGCCAAATAGCCCAAGATGTCAAGCTTAGTACAGGGTCTGTGGAAACTATCATTCATGACCATATGCATAAGGTGTCAGCCAGATGGATTCCCAGGTTGCTCACATCATTCCAGAAGCGAGAACGCGTCGAGTGCTCGAGGGAGAATTTGGAGATATGCCAAGAAGATGAGTCAAAGTTTTTCAAAAGACTGATTACACAGGATTAAACCTAGGTCCATCACTATGCTCCAGAGACCAAAGGCCAGTCAATGCAGTGGAAGCACTTGGACTCAGCACCTCCAAAGAAGCTAAGGGTGCAGCCCTCAGCTGGCAAGGTCATGCTCACAGTCTTCTGGGACCAAGACGGAGTAGTGATGACAGGTTTCCTGGCAAAGAGTACCACAATTATAGGAGCCTATTATGCTTCACTTTTGAGGCATTAAAGGAAGCTATCAAAATCAAGACACGGGGCAAAATCAGTAAAGGTACTCTCCTCCTTCAGGACAACGCTCCAGTCCACAACTCGCATGTCGCCAGATAAGAAAAACGGGAGTGTGGTTATGAAATCCTGCCCCATCCTCCCTACTCTCCTGACCTTGCACCCTCTGATTTTCACTTCTTCCAACCATGAAGTTGTTTTTGAAAGGAAAGCGTTTCCCAGATGATGCAGCCTTGATTTCTGAAGTCACGACGTGGTTGGAGGACCAACCTGGAGTGTTCTACAAAAACGATTTCCAGAGCTGCATCAAACGATGGGAGAAATGCATAACTCTGGGTGGTTCCTATGTAGAGAAAGACTAATAACTGTGTCAAGTTTCGATGCTCTACTGCTATGGGAAGTGGGTCAGGGGTATAACTTATTGCAAGCCCTTCGTAGTAATTGACTCTTACTCTAAATGGCCAGAGGTACTAAGATGCAAAACCCGACCACGGCAACAACAACAAATTTTTTATTGGAATTGTTTGCTCGGTTTGGGACTGTAAACTGTCTGGTTAGCGACAACGCTACATAGTTCACCTCGACAGAGTTCAGAGAATTCTGCGAGACGTATCAAGTCAAGCATATTACGACACCCCAGTACCACGCCAGAAGCAACGGCCAGGCCGAACGCTTCGTCAATACGCTTAAAAGAGCATTAGAAAAGGCCCTTCAGCAATTTCTGCAGGTTTACAGAATCACAAGAAATCCGAACAAACCCGATACGAGATCCCCAGCAGAAATCATTTTTGGATGGAAAATAAAATCCGTATTTGATAAACTGCTACCCAAACACAATACACAACAGAACCTCTACAATGCCAACGAAACAGTTTAACAGCGGAGATAACGTGTATTTTAGGCATTTTAGAAATAACGTTTCTTTTTGGGAACAGGGTACGATCTTACAAAGAATCGGCCATGTTACATACATCATTCAGGGTCCAAAGTTCCAACATAAGAACCAAATCAGGAAACGCTTCTACGAGGGTCAAGAAGAACCACCGCAGGACGGCAGTGAGGCGATTGAAACTTTTGTATGATTGTTTTGACATAGACCCTCCAAAAGGGATGTCAGAACCGAGAGGCGTCAGCAGAAAGAGGAAGCGCACAAACTCCTTGGTGGCCTACCCTAAAAAGAAGATTGGTGTTGTGGGGGGAATCACCCTCCAAATGAACTGTTCTATCCATTATACAAACCAGAGACCTTTTGATCCCAGGTGTGGATTAAACACCAGAGCGACCCTCGTCTGCTCGGTGACGTTTACTACTCTTTTCAGTTGTAACCTTTTTACGTTGTTGTTCCAGTAATACATTGTTTAAACTCTATTCCGTTGTTCTGTTTTCTTTGTGGCTTATTGCAAGCAATAACACTATTACTTATTGTAATCACCCCAATCCTTATTGACACGATAATGCAATAAATTTCTAATCTAACTTAAATTATTAACTCCTTATATTTCCATATAAATTGCTCTTCTTAACAGAGTAGAGTTTCATCTATTTAGACAGGTTAGCCCTTTCCCCACGAACAAAATTTACTTTTCAAGTTAACTATATAAAAGTCACTTTCTCTGTGTGTGAGTTCCTTCCTCATAGGTTCTGAAACAGCTGGGTCTATCTTTAGCGACTTTCACACAAAGCTAATTTATATGCCTGGCAGTGTTCTTAGATATGTTTTGTACATAAATTCATCCGATAAGTATCAAAAATCGAAAAAATCCGATCTTAAAAAGTAATTTTTTTTCTCTCATATTGATGAAAAGACTCATTTTTACAGGAAAAAATTTATATTATTCCGGCAAAGGGAGATAATAAAATTTCAGCAAATCATTCATTCTTAAAAACAAATTTATTATAATCTGGCGATATAGCTTGTAGTGGAGCATTCGACTACAGATCGAATGATCCCTATTCAACCCCGAGTATGCCTCACTATTTAATTTCATTTTTTTCTTATTAATCAGTTCAATTTACGATAAAAGAAGTTAAACCATTTAAAATCGCTGCAAATCATTTCTTCGTTGGCATATTTTAAAACTAAACATTAAGCAGAAGTGACTTTTCCGGGGTATTCATTGCTAAGCCAAAATATCAGCTGACGTGATATTGTAAACAAATACAGAAGGAATTTTATTATTATTATTATTATTATTATTATTATTATTATTATTATTATATTGTATTTTGTTTTTTTATTTGCGAATTAGTCCATCGAGCAAATTATTCCTCGTAATATATAATATTTAATAGAAGACTGATTCTACAATAATACATACGCGATTTGCATAAATTAAAATATCATGTTTAAGCGTATTAAACGACCGAGCAACGCCGAACTTCCAGCTAATGTATATAAAAATATGCATATATATATATATATATATATATATATATATACACTTATGACCCTTGTAAATTTAGTATTATAGTAGATGTGTGAGGTTTTATAACTTGTTCGATAGATATGGACATCGCGTAGTTTAGACCACACGATACAAAAACATCGGCAATGTTATCATGATGTATTTACATATAAGCAGATGTATTTACATATAAGCAAACGTACATTTGTTCTCTTATGTCAAAGACAAATGCACGAGGGATTATGTTATTACATCGTGGAAGGGGAGGTGAACAGACCGGAAGTCGTAAGCTAGTATGGAAAAAAGTTGACTTTGACAAGGTCATGAACTCGAGACCTGTACATGTCAATGTATGACAAAGAAAGAGTGACATCGCAATCAAAACTAAAAAAGAGCTAAAATAATGCTGCATTAAACTACAAGACAAAGAATAAAAGAAAGTGTTAGATAGATAGAATCAGTAAAAAAAAAAATAGATAGATAGATGGATAGATAGATGGATAGATAGATGAAGCAATAAGAATAAAAGAGAGAGAGAAAGATTAGATTATGTTGTTGATTTTTAACGATATTATGGTTAGCGTCTCCAACTTGGAGATCGGTTTTTATTTTTAGAAAATCACCCATTTTTTATTTGGACGTAAACAAATAACATTTTATTTTTATTTATTTATTATTTTTTAAATCTACATACATGCATGTTTCGGGGCCCTTCCCCTCTTATAAATACATATATATATATATATATATATATATATATATATATATATATATATATATATATATATATATATATATATATATTTAAAAAGAGTGTAGCCATAAACAATTGTAGGTGTTTCAGATTTGTATCATTTTTTAATATTTTAAATTATTCTTATAACGCGTTTCAAGCCTTATTTAGCTCTCTTCGGATATTTTTATATAAAAATTTTTATAGTTAAAGGTTTATGGAATTTCTTTTTGGAAAACATTACATTTCTGCTAACACCGGTTGTATTTCTGAGGGGAAAACAATTTTTTTCTGAAGAGGGTAAAACAAGGCTTGAAACGCGTTCTAAAAATATTCCAAAATAGTAAAAAAATTATAAAAGTCTGAAAAGCCTACAATTGTTGATGGCTGCACTCTTTTTAAATATATATATACTTTTTTTCTCTCGGAACCACACAACCATCACTTTATATATATATATATATATATATATATATATATATATATATATATATATATATATATATATATATAGCTATTAAAAAAGGAAGACTTAGTTTTTTTATCTATGGTAAAAAGAAGGACGGAGGGAAAATATTTAATGGAGGTTAAAAAACCTTAAATAAATAAGGAGGTAGAATCAGCTGACCGGGTTTCGCCCTCACTTTTCAAAGCCGAATCGAGTTTTTGTTTTTGTATAGAGAACCGTATTCAAACGCGGAAACGACTAAAATAAAATCCAACTATCGGGGAAAAAATGAGAGGAGCAACTAAAATATATCTATCGTTATGATAATTATTACACTTGTTGGATTTGGGGAGCCGTTTCAAATCAGTTTCTGAAGTTGCATTTTCTTGCCTGTTAGAAGTAACTCTAAGACGATCAGAGAGCGGTGCATCACGAACACTGTCGGTGTTTTAGTGCTTCTGCACAGTCATTTGTACAGTTTTCTTATCAAATTTCAATCTGTGCCCGATTTCTCGATTGGATACACCCAGAAGGTGGAGCTTAATGAGCTCCTGACGATCACTAAGAGCACCTCGGGGTATATGGACTAAATTTTACGTCGTATAACCTAGAAACAACAACACTTACGATTAGAGATGCTAAAAGGTGGATATTTTAAGCTGGTTTTGAGCTCATTTGTTGCTGCGGAGTTTCTTTTTGCCTATTCGAGTTAAAAGCTAATTTTTAAAATTTATGTGAACACTAGGATACTTCAATTAAAATACACAGATAAAATTATAGAGGAATAAAAGGTGAATTAAATGAGGTATGGTATGTTTAAACAGTAACATTCAATTTAGCTTTAATATTCGGTTTTTGAAAAAATGACTTTCTTTTTAGCGGCACTATATATATATATATATATATATATATATATATATATATATATATATATATATATATATATATAAATGTTTAGAGGTACAGAATTTATATACAGTTTTGAAAATAATAAGCGGAAGTTTCTCAAGAGCTCTTTCGGCTATCATCTCATCAGGAGAAAATCGATAGCGTACAAAATAATATTATGTCGAAAATAAAGAGTTCTAATGGGGAACTTATTAAATGTGCCAAAAGTACGGGGATACTAAAATAAATTTATTAACGTTTAAAAAACGATTAAAATATTGGTACAACGTGTTCTCTATATAAATACGAAATCTGTACGAATTAAAATATCATATTAAAGTTTCTTTTACAAACGGGCAATATATATATATATATATAATAGTATTAATAAAGGAAAGACGGTAGAAATACTAGTGTTATCACTGTGATAAATCGACGTTTTCTAATATGAAAATCATGTGGATATAAGAATAGACGCAAACACTGGTTACAATAGACCAGTTAAAATCATGCTATTAAAAAAGCTGTCCATTTGACAGGAAATTACATAAATATGGCGGCTGGCTTTATGGAAAGTGACACTATGTGTCATTTTCTTAGAACTCATTTTTGCTCACGTATGATTAGTTCTGGGTGGCAATATATACAGTGTGTAAAAAAAATTGTCACACATGTTTTTTTTATTAATAAACATAAATTGACGCAATTCTCTTTCCAATAGCAATATATTAATATATATAAAAAAGCAATATATATTAATATATAAAAACCGTCTATTTTCCTGTGTATTATGTATATTTTTTGTAATAAAATTTTTTTAAGGGTTTTATTTAAAAAAGAAAATTTCCATCTTTAAGAAAATGGTGAATTCAATTTTTGCATCTAAAATCCAACAAATACAGTTATTTTCAAATAATAAATCATGGGAATACATTATTTTGATCAAGTTGAAGGTGAAATTATAGGTTTGACAAAGATCGGAAGTTTCAGTCTTTACTGTTCAAAAAATTATAAGAAAACAGTAAAAATATGACATCACCAATCACTTAGGAAAGCCAAAAAAAGCTTACAAGCAGTAATGTAAAATTTCTAAATAATGAAATCTGTGCCTATATTATGTCATCATGTAGAAAATTAGCAAAAAAAAAAAAAAAAAGGAGGATAAAATTAAAACCATTCAGTGATCAATCTAAATTTAATTTCTATAATGGTGATGAAAACATAAAAAAAATATGGCGAAAGATGTTTGCAAAAACGTAAAATTTGGAGGAGGATATGTTATAGTGTGGGGGGGTGATAAGATAGCGCCTGAGGATCAGTTTTCATATTAAAATGGACTCAGATTACTACTGCAACATCCTGAGTTATCTTTTGTTTAATTCAATGAGAACATTTGGTACATTATATCATTTCGAGTACAACTTAGTCAAGGGCAACGACCCAAAACCAACTAGTAATTTTACAAATTAATGTTTTAGAGAAAATTCCATGGCCACACAAAGCTATCTGGCACAATCACCGGATTGCAATCCCATAGAAAACTTGTGGCTAATAGTAAATTCCAAACATGGAATAAAATCTTCACAAATAAACTCAACTCCAAATCAGCCACAAGCAAAGAATGTTCTACATGACGAAGATTCATCAGTAGCGATTTCTTTATATAAAAAATGTACATTATTTCTTGTCAGCAATTTTGACTTTCCATTTCCACCGAAGTGAATAGTGAGGTCATATCTTTTATGTTTTCTTATAATTTTGGGAAGAGTACAGAATGGAAGTTTTAGAAACCTTGAAATACTTCTTAGTGATTTTCCAGACTTTTTCATACCTATAATTTCACGATTATTTGATCAGAATAATATTTTCCATGATGTATAATCTATTATTTAAAAATACCTTGTATTTATTGGATTTTAGATTTTAAAAAAATTGAATTGACCACGTTCTTCCTTTCAGGTGCAAATTTTCTTTTCAATAAAATTCTTAATTTTTATCAAAAGTAATATATATATATATATATATATATATATATTAAATATTATAATTTGTTATATTAAATAAACAATTTGTTGTAAAAATCTAATGGATAAACATCTGAAGAAGTTGATGGGGACAGGTACTTTTACGGAAACATAAATCGTAAAATTGCCAACTCATTAATGAAACAGCTGTAGTGGAAAAATCCAGGAAATAAACAAAGGTTATAAAAAGAAAACGTGAGTCTTTGAATTTTCAACAAAATTTTGCACTATATATATATATATATATATATATATATATATATATATATATATATATATATATATATATATATATATAACGTGTGGGAAATAGATGTTTCTCTCATATAATATATTGTAATATATTGCTATTGTGAAAATTTTCCATAAATTTATGTTTCTTAATAAAAATAAATATGTATGATTACGTTTTTGTACACACCCACACACACACTATATATATATATATATATATATATATATATATATATATATATATATATATATATATATATAACAAATAAAAACATCTACATAAAAACGCGATACATTAAGTAGTTAGGCGAGGCAGCCGCGTGATAGAGGTTTAGGCTTTTTATCATGGGCTCCCGATTTCAAGTCTCGCTAGATTCTGCCACTCTGATGGGTCGTTTTTAAACGATATTAAGGTTAATGTCCCCGCCTCAGAGAACCAGTGTTTTTCTTAGAAAGTCACCCATTTTTATTTGGACGTATTTTTTATTTATTTATTTATTATTTTTAAAAACAGTAATCTACTGACACGAGTGTTTATATATATATATATATATATATATATATATGTATATATATATATATATATATATATAAGTTTCGTGGTTAAATTTTAAATTCTGAAAAAAACAACATGTAGAGACATATATTCGATTTAAGAATTTATTGCTTGACAAAGGGATATATAGAAGGGGTTATTTAATTTCCTTAATGCATGGATTTTCCACAATGGCTTATATCATCAGAGGATCTCCTTGAAAGTATTACTTCAAGTAATATCTATCAGGATTTTTCATCTGAATTTCTATCAGTGTCTTATCTCGCTTATATATATATATATATATATATATATATATATATATATATATATATATAAATATATATATATATAAATATATATATATATATATTTTTCTTTTTACATTTTCACCCCAAACAAGGCACATTTCCACTGTGGTGTAGGGGGCAGCAGCTACTGGGGCACTAACTTGGGATTTGGGCAGCAAGATGTCGGTTCACGTTACACTTGAACTTCTGTATGTCAGTATAGTTGGGGAAGCAGGGACCTGGAATGGAATTCCATAGTCTAGCGGTTCTGTGGAAGCAACTACTAGAGTAGAAAGATCTTCTACATCTAGGGATCTCTACTGTGTGGGGGTGGGATTTAGCTGCCTGTTGGGTTTGTCGAGGGTGTCTACGTCGTGGGGGCACAAGTGTCTGCAGTTCGTCAGAGCATTCACCATTAAAATACTTGTAGAACAGCCAGAGGGATTCAACGTTTCGTCGACGGGACAGAGGCTGAAGCTTAGATGCCAGTTCAGGGCCTATCAGATTGGCGACTCTCTTATATATATATATATATATATATATATATATATATATATATATATATACAGAAGAGAGAGAGAGAGAGAGAGAGAGAGAGAGATGTTTTCTTTATGTCTGTATGATTCGGAAACAGTTTCCAATGGTCCATCTTGCAAAATCTATAACATATTTGTAACTAGCAGGATGTTTATGCATGAGACATTGAAAGTAAGCCATCATTTTCCGTCATAAACAAGATCCAAACTTCCCTCTAGATTCTTTCAATTGCTTGCAAATCTCTTTCGATTGTTTTCTACCTATTCATTTTGAGTCCTTTTTTTTATCAATGATCACTGAGAACACTTTGTTCACAATTCTCTTTGGGATCTATCTTAGAACCCGCTTGAGCCAGCTTAGACGCCATTTGCATATTAATGCTGATACCGCCTATTGGTTTGATGCGGACTCCGACATCTTAGTAGTTCAATCGCTCTGTTTGATTTTTTTTTTTTATTCATAGTCTGAACATGATTTAATGATTGCAGAGCAAGCACGTCGCATATGACCCATGGCAAGCTTATTTGCGGTCAGCACAAACTGCAGCTGTGTAAAAAATGATGCGTATGGGGTTGGGGGAGGAAATATCAAAATACTACAGATGTTCGAAAAGTAGTGAGAATTTCGTATCAATCCAGGAATGTCTTTTTTCACATTGAAAACGCTTTAAAACGCCGCAGGCACAACCTTTTTTGTTTTGTTTTTTTTAATTATCACTGTTCTTATTATTAAAGAAGTTACAGGCAGTTACACTGAAGAAATCTCAAATTACAAATAACGACAGATAATATATGCACTATATTGCGTTTCGACTTTGCAATACATAATTTAAAGTTCATTGTGATAGTTGTTTTCTGCATATTATGTTACTCCTCGCTTTGATGTCTTCTAAGATTATAAGAAAACTGCCTGGAAGTTTTTTTTGTTTTGTTTTTTGTTTTTTTTTGATATCTCGAATAAGTACTAGATCAAAGCAAAAAGATTGAAGGCAGAAGAGTTTTTTTCTACTGATCTTCGTTCAGAATAACTGATCAGTAAGACTACATTAAACGAGCGAGATTGATAATCACTATTTAATTGTAAAATATATAAAATTTTAAAAATTGATATGTTCACAGAGTTCGGCGAAAGAACTGCTAAAAGCTTACCCACTCGCTCGCTTTCTCTTTTAGTCATGTAATGTTACATAAGTCTGTAACAATTATCTACATCATAGTAAATCCAACCTCGAGTGTAGCAGGAGAGGTTGATGATTTTGTTTGTTTCGTGTATATCTCATTACGTGTGTCTCTTTTTCTGTATCTATTTATGTAATATGCCCGTGTTCATAATGTTTTATCGTTTAAAGTTAGTACATGTGTGCATATTCAAACGTTGAAATATGTTTTCTACCTCTTGGCTTCATCATTCGTGGCTGCAAAGGGAACCGTATACACAAAATAACAACTTAGAGGCTTCTTTTAATTAATGCTTAGTTTATTCTTTCTCAGTCTTGGCGATGCTCATTCGTTTTTATCGGCCGTTCTTAAGACATTTTGCGTTTCTTTCTCGGACACATGTTCGCGTCAACCTGGACACGTCTGCTCCGTCCAAAATCGGAAACCAGACTGACATGCAGGTGAGAAAAAGATATCTTCCTCTCTTTTTCTCAAGCTCTCTTTCTTCTTTCTTTTTTTCTTTCTTTCTTTCCACATTCTCTTTCACGCGTACTCGATTAACGTATTCAGGCTGTTATCGTTGACCCCATTTACATACGTTAGACACTTAACCCTTGAACTCTTCTTGCACTCATCAACCTTCACAGTAACATCACAATTTTCAACATGCCAGCGTAACCCGTGATAGATTACATGTCAGATGGACTCCGACTTGGTTCTCTGACATCTTCAACTAATCAATTTATATTCTAACGGATGTAATATATCACAACTGAAACTGGTGTATATTCATATATATATATAGCCTACAAGTATTAATGCAATCATTTATGTCTAAACTTTTCAGAGAACTCTGTTGACTGATTATCGCTTGTCATCTTTGATGAAACTGCAAAAGATTGTCGACAATAA
Source organism: Euprymna scolopes (assembly GCF_053919585.1). Lineage (NCBI taxonomy): Eukaryota > Metazoa > Mollusca > Cephalopoda > Sepiida > Sepiolidae > Euprymna > Euprymna scolopes. Next base: position 40,004,988 of record NC_136491.1, on the reverse strand, counting down.
TAGACGTCAAGACTCTGAACAAAACACAAAAGTGTTAAATATGTGTCCATTTTTGAACAATTGTGATTCATGTGCGATGGATTTGTTGCTGTTGTGTTCAGATACAATACAATTAAATTGTCGTTATATCGAAACAGAAAACACGTTTCTGTATGATGCTGTTAAGAGACGTGAGTTGAATTACGTCATAGCAGGGATTTGTTTGAATATATACGAGCAGAGTTAGGAGTTAGAAAGAAGAGAGTTAGAGAGAAACGGGAGATGGACAGAGAGAGTTGGAGGTTGAAGGCAGGGCCTGTAATGGCACTGTACGGGAGAAATGCCGAATCTAAAGACACATTGTATGGTCTTATTTATATATATATATATATATATATATATGTGTGTGTGTGTGTGTGTGTGTGTGTGTGTGTGTAGATGCATGTATATAACTGTTTACATAAATATACATTACACATACACACACACACACACATATATATATATACATATATATATATATATATATATATATATATATATATATATATATATATATATATATATATATATATATATATATATAAGAAGTCTCCGGCTATATCTTCGGACAGCTTTTATTCCAAATGTTTACCTTTTGGAAGATTGCACATGTCGTTATATTTTGCTTTTCCCCGTACAGCCCTGTCTCCAATCTCCAACTATCTTATTCCGTCTCTTGCCTCTCTCTAACTCTCTTCTTTCTAACTCCTAACTCTGTTTGTACATATTAAAACGTATCCTTGCTATGACGTAATTTAACTCACATCTTTTAACATGTGATTTTGAATCATGTTTTATTAGCCAAATTTATTGTTTTTATTCCTAGGTTTGAAAACCTATTTTGTTTATGCCCACCACATACTTTCCTTGTTATTGTTGCTAAGTTAAGCTAAATATTTTACTAAACATTCCTTTCTTTCAAAACATTGTCTCTGCATACCTTTTTCTCCATAACAGTTAACAAAAGTATAATAATTTTCGTTATTAAACATTTTAACTTAATTATTATTATTATTATTATTATTATTATTATTAATGTTATTATTAATAATAATAATAATAATAATAATAATAATAATAATAATAATAATAATAATAATAATAATAATAATAATAATAATAATAGTCGATTTTCCTAACTTGACTATTACCAAGACACATATAACAGGGGATGATAATGACATTTATATACATTTACATCACGACGACTGTGACGATTCTTAGGGACTTCATATTATCATTACGGAGCTGAGACATTTACACGGTTCTTGTTAACTAAGGAGGGGGACACATTACTTGAGGGGCAAATTATTGCATGTTCTAAATGAAAAGATAACTCCTCTACAATGAGTTTTATTAAACGAATTCAGTGTTTATTGTATGACAACAGAAATTGACTCTGAGTTTCACATGCTTGTTATAGAAATCATGAAGATATATACTCATATATTTCTGATTTACATTAATTTTGAACCCTAGAGACACATTTTCAAAGAACCTAAAAATCAAGACCATCTGAATAATTGGAAGGGGTATATCAGTATATACCTCACTTTACAAATCAAATATCCTCAAAGTAGACATTCAGCTCCGTGATAAAATTGAATCCTCATCTGTTTGTTACTGAGTTTCTCCAAGCAAATGTTCCGGATAAAATAGTGGCAGATATAGAACTCGATCATTTCCATTGATTTTCAATTACATTGTAAATTACACGCAATTAGACGCTTAATTTTCCATCTTTTCATCCCTACTCTAATGGACTAGCTGAAAGGTTTAATGACACCTTTAAAGGGGAATTAAAAGCAAACCAACAAAAACGAGACGAGACAGAGTAGGAAAACATAAAAGCAGGGTTTAAGTGTTGGAAGAAGCACTTAAAGTCCAAAGACGAAAATTGGAAAGTCATCAACAGAATTTATGTTTCCGATGGAAAACATCGACCATTTAATGAGTATAAGAGAAATGTTGAGATATTCACAAATGGATAAAACTGTTTTCTTTCTCATCTACTGAACGGAGAAATAAATAGAGAAAATACATGAACTGATTGGAATACTCATATGCATTGCCCAATATTGAAACAAGATTAAATGATTGTTAGCACAAACACACACAAATACACACACACACACACATATATATATATATATATATATATATATATATATATATAACTACTTAATTCACTCACATAAAATTAATATACGAAAGTATAGATTTATGCGTAAACTTTAAGTATTTACTTCAAAAGTGCTCAATACGAAGGTAGAGCTAGTTAGTAATTTATAAAATATATATGGCGATTAAGCTGCACTGAATATTCTACGTTTCATCCACTCTAGGACTCCTCAGGCTATATATATATATATATATATATATATATATATATATATATATATATATATATATATATATATATATATATATATATATATATAGCCTGAGGAGTCAGGCTATATATATATATATATATGTATGTATATATATATATATATATATATATATATAATTTAAAAGGAACAGATAAACTGTTTCAAAAACCACTTAAAGGTGCAAACATTTTATTAAATGAAAAAAAGAAAGAAAATAGAATTCGAGTTTAAAAAAAAAAGAAAATAGAATTCGAGTTAAAAAAAAAAGAAAATAGAATTCGAGTTTTTCTACTTTAGTTCTTACGACATCCTTGTTTTATTCTTCGTTTTGTTAATGAAATGTATCTTATTAATCACGGACATTAGAAAATCCATCATCAGAAACTGAAAGGTCCTTTTTTTAATGTTGTTAATTTTTCCGTAAGTTGAATATCTGTGCCCTCGTAATCGTATTTCGGGGATATCGTTTAAATATTATATTTTTTATTCATGCAGATCTCGTATTTATTACTATATTATTATAACGCCAATACTCTATCGATTATTATATTGTGCCGAATATCTAGTAGTGATTTCAAAAGTTTTAAAAATATTTCTGTGGTGCCATCAACTAGAATCGAAACCAAAACATATACCTTTCCAGCTTTATTCGTTAGCGTCTGTATCATGTTCTTACGAATATAAATTTAACAATAACGTTGTAAAATGTGTAAATGTATATTTGCGCATGTGTAGAAAAGCACTTTAAATCGACTTACGCCTGCCAAGTTCCAGTTTTTACAATTTTGATCACTTAGCAGCTATTTTTACCGGCTAAAGACTAAATAGAATTTGTTCTTTAGGTTCTAATGGCTTATATATCAAATGTAAAGTCTGTAGACCAAACATTGAAAGAGGAGTTTGGTAGAGACCATTCATCAGACAGCAGATAAGATCAGATGTATATAGATAGATAGTTAGGAAAGCGACAAAACAGGTGTCAGTGGATAATTATATTTAAAACGTGCGCGTTAATGTTTGTATCATTTGGAGTATTTGATCTGTTGTTCTCATCCTAAGTGTTATTCTTACAACGTTTCAGCCGATTTAATCTCCGGTCTTCTTCAGATGTATCTTATAGAACTCGGGAATCTGTACGAATGGCATCCTGCCCTTGATAAGTGATTACTCCCATGTGAAAAAAAAAACATTTTCGGGTAACATGCTCTTGTTTGGTTTGGGTAGAATTCTTGAATAATTCGAAATGGTATTCTTAGTATCGGCCGCAATGAAAATTGAACCCTCACCTTCAGAAGATTGTCACTTAGAACTAAATTCTGGTCCTTGTCATAATAACATTCAAGAATGAGAACAGTAGTCCGAATAATCCAAATAATCCAAATTATCAATCCTCATCGCAAAAAAATTACAAATATGAATTAATTTTAAAAAAGTCAAAATACCTAAAAAGAAAATCAAGAAAATAAATAAGGCACAACCGCAGAAAATAATTTTAAAAAATAAATAAAGACTAGCTAATAATTAGGAATGTCACAACAGCATATTCTTTTCATTGTTTTGACGCTTGAGTATATATTCGTTAATATCTTATATGTTTTTTATATAGACTGATGGTTCTTGGTTGATTGACTATGTCTTACTGTGTCGGATATATACCCGAGAGTCAAAAGAATGAAAAGAATATTCTGTTGTCGCAGCCCTACTAATAATACAATGAAATTAAGGTTAAATATTAATTAAAACTATAAATAACATCGAATAGCAAAACACGGCCGATAATAATGGTAAAAAATATAAAAGCAAAAGAACGATCCTAAGAGCGCCACAAAAAAAACAAATAAAATAAACGAATAAAAACTAGTCAATAATACAAAAATAATAATTATGGCTAAATATTAACATTAAAAACTGCAAATAATATCAAGTAGCAACACTATTAAAAAATTATTCATTTGAACTTGCTCCATCCAGAATAAAACCTGCCATACACGTTTGAAAGTCGAACACACCCTTGACGAAGGGAAAACATCCCGAAATATATAGCATCACGGAAACACCAATTGACCGTCTGACGAGTAGCCTGGCGTTGCCCGGTCGTACAATACGGTTAAAAATGATATTTTAACTGATACAGATTGCGTATATATTATTAGAGAATCAATCCTTTATTGGATATTATATATTACGAGGAATAATTTGTCCGGTGAACTATTATGTTCATCCAACTCCGTCTCTATTTGTTTACATTATCACGTTAGCTGATATTTGGGCTTGACGATGAATGCCCTGGAAAAGTCATTTCTGATTAATGTTTAGTTTTAAAATATGCAAATGATGAAATGATCTGCGGCGATTTTAAATTGTATGTCTTCTTTTACCGTAAACTGAACTCATTAATAAGAAAAATATTAAAATAAAATGATGTAAACCTGTGCTTGAATAGGGGATCATTCGATTTGTACTTTACCACTGAGCTATATCCCCAGATGTCAATAACTCTGTTCATTTGGGGGGGGGGGCGTAGAAGAAATGAGTTGCTGAAATTTGATTATCTCCCTTGTCATTGTTACGTAAAACATTTCTGTATAAATATTCTTCTTTTTATCTATAAAAAGACTATTTTTAGGATCTGTTTTTTTTTTGGGGGGGGGGTTCGATTTTCGATACTTGTCGGATGAATTTCTGTACAAAACACATTTAAAAACACTACCAGGCATATAAATTAGCTTTGTGTGAAATTTGCAAAATAGAGACTCGGCCGTTTCGGAACCAATGAGGAAGGAACTAACACACGCACGCACGCACACACACACGCACACACACACACACACACACACACACACACAAAGTGACTTTTATATAATAGTAGGTACATATACACATGAATTGAATCAATAGCTGGTTCCACCATTTCAACTCGCGTCAGTTTGTGTCTGTTCGTCACATTGTTATGCCTTCTATAAACTTAAACGTCCTCTTATATAAATTAATGTTTGTTATGGAAATCGATATGTAAGCAGTTAGTCGATTCAAATAACTTCAATAGAGATTACATTTTTCACACAATCTAAAGACGATTGAAAGTTTCCATTTAATACCATCCGTAATAACTATTGGAGGAAATTATCGGCTAGATTAAAAAATAAAAACGGAAATACATTAAACCCTAAAGAAACGAAATTCATTTAAAAAAAACAGATTTATTCGTTTCATAAAACACAAATAAAAGTCAACTAAGTATACTTTGGTGAGGAATTTATAAGAAGAAAACAGGTTTATTATTTTATTAATGGAATCCTTTGAGATGAGTAATTTGAATATTTATTTATTTATTTATTTATTTGTTTATTTGTTTATTTGCGGACTGTTATCCTCATCTTCATAGTTGTTGTTTCACGACGTTTTGGCCAATTATTCCTCTGGTCTTCGTCAGGTGGTCCCGAGGCGCAGTGGATAGAGGCGTTGAACCTGTTGCGGAGCAGGATATAAATATCCTAACTCGCTACAAGAAAAAATAATGAAACGAATTGAATGAAGGAAACAAAGAACTCAAATGCTGGAATAAAATAAACATGTTTATTTTCTGTTGAGAAATGAAAATCTTGGGTGTACACATGTTCATTCGGCCGTTGACGACTACGCGCGTGGAAGGAAAGGGGAATGCAATAGAGAAACGCAAAGTGGCAAGCCGGCCTGTAGAAAGAGAGGGTTAAGCTCAGTAGAGAGTTGCGCACATGTCTGTCTTGATGGACCAAAGCCGAAGAGGAGATAGAGTGAGAATGTCGATCCAGTTCATGGAGAGAGAAAGCGTATAAAGTGTATGTACGGTCTGTTAGCTTTTTTCCCCACATAGTAGCAAGTGGCGTGAGGTACGCGTGTGCGTGCGCCTGCCGAAATGGCGAAAGGCAGGTTGGAAAAAGAAGATGCTGCTTATTGCTCTTGCTTTTATACTTGTTTCCGGTGGTCTTTTGCGCATGTGTGGATTTCGTCGTCCATCTGTGCTTACATGTGCGTACGTGTGTGCGTATGTGAGTACATGCGTGTGCGTTAGCGTATGTGTGTATATACGCGAACGTGAATATATGTATGTGTGTGGACGTGGGCGCGTATGTTCGTGTGCGCGTATGTATATGACAAGTAATATAGCTTGAGATGTGAACGCATGTTTTTGTGTGAGATTAAAAAAGGCTCGCGCAAACCTCTGCGGTTTCAGGTGAGCATTGTCTGAAGATAGCAACTTCAATCCTACCCAAAACCGGCCAAATGATTAGTTTGCCAAAACGTGATGAGACGACAACTATGGAAGGTAGTAATTACCGAGGATACGGTTAAGAGACTCAACATTCTTACTCTGTCGCGCTTAACCACCTGACGAAGGTCAGAGGAATAGTTGACCGAAACGTCGTGAAACAACTATGAGGATAACTGTCCGCAAATAAATAAATAAAAACATATCTAAACAGTAAAATAAATATCTTTATTGGATTTTTTTTTTTAATTTCAAATAATCAACTGGAAATTAATTCGTTTCGGTACGTTAAACCCAATTACTGTTTTATGATGTTCTCGATGAAATTGTTAGCTACGTTAGTACATTTATTTTATTTTATTTTTGTAAACTTTATTATTCACCATTCTATGACTGTCAGCAAAAAAAATGCTGTGTAAACACGTAGCTTTTTAATTAAGCACCACCACGCTAATAGTTTTTATCACTTGACCTTATATTGTAAATATTATTTTTAATTTTTTTTTTCTAATATAGCTAGTTAATTATGTAGGGGTATATAAATAAAAATAATAAAACTCCCAACCGAATATTGATTCGTCGGCTGTTACATACAAAGTGTACACAAGCGTCTGTGCATATCGGCTCCACGCATCCTTCCTGCCAAAAAAAAAAACAGTAATCAAAAAATTAATTTGACCAATAGGAAGCATGCGCGCCTAAAATAAGGAATATACAGCTGACGTGTTGTAGGAGCTGGTGGGGAGATATAAAAAGCCGAGGTTTTGTGAAACGAAGGAGAGAAAAAAAGAAAGAGACCAGGAGAAACAAGAGGCATACAAAGTCAAGCGTGAAGAAAATTCGCTTTCGAAATTAAAGGTGACAACAATTTTCTGCTAAGAAATACTGCAAGAGCACCGAAAACTGAATAAAAGATATCCCACACAAAAGGAATAAGTATTCTTATTTCAATTCCTTTTTCTCTCTTTCCTTCCTAGGATAAAACCGAACCTCTTAACACTCAAATTTAAACCAAAATTGTATTTTCATTAAAGCTATGTCAAACGTTTAATATTCCTTGTCGGTCTTGTTTTTGTATGGAGTTGTTGTTGCATGTGTTTACACATAATGCTACCCAAACCTATTTTCAACCAGCAATATAGCTTCAGATGGACAATGCCGGATAAATACTGGTAGTATATGTAACGTTACCCAATACGTTGTAGCCTCAGTCGCAAAGTAGAGAAAGAATAAAAAAGGACTTCAACTCACTTTTTTGTTGTACATTTATTTCTTCATTCATGCATCATGCGTGACTTCTCGTTACAGCTGTTACGTTTCTCACGTAATCATCTTCTTGAACGTGCTCTCAAATATCCATTTATAGTCTTTCCTTTTTCCTGCCAGTGACATCATTTCGCATGAATTTGCATACGTGTGTCCACGCTCTGTTACATTCTCTCGTATCCTAAAATGTTCTTAACAAAAATTTAATAAAAACCAGGTAAATAAAAATCAAGACTCAAATGTTAACAATATGTTACAAAGCCATGCAAATCGAGGCAAGACTAAATCCACGTGCCGTTCGATAGTTTTTGATGTTTGCTAGTATTGCATCTTTAAATTCACCAAACTGAAACGGGGTATTTTTATTTTAGCAATAAAGTCAGTTTATTGCCACAGGCAGTCGTCCTAACAGATATGTTATACTGTTCATTACATAACCAGATTCGTTTGTTACTTTATTTTATTTTTCGTCGAGCTAGCTTTTTTTTTCTTTTTATGAAACAACCTTCAAATGTCTTCTACCTATCACATTAGTCATATTAATATTTTTCTCCTAGTGCTCGATAGATTTCCCCGCCGACTGCTTAAATAGTTTTCAACTTCCTTTTCGAAATTCTGTGACTAAACTAGTTAGTATAAACTCTTGCCTAGTCCTACAACTTATTTGAGTCATAGTAGCTCAACTCCATATAGCGAGATTATTCGAGACAACACTAGTTAAATTAACCTTTTCTTTTTGTCTGTTCGCCTCCTAACTGTTCAGCTATTTTTGACAAGATTACGTCCCATTTTGTCTTTTACTGTTCAGCCCCATTTTGACGAGATCTAATAAACTAGTTGTTTTGTTAACTGAGCATGGAACTTTGTCCCTATAATATTAATGTAGCGGAACTGATTAACACTGTGCCACGGGACCACCTGGCGAAGGCCAGAGGAATAGCAGAGTTGACAAAAGAACCGCTCTCATTCGAACTCGGAATCCGTCCAGTACAAAGAAAACAGAGATATGCAAATTGTGGTACCGTCGGTATTAAAAGTGACTGCATATAATGACCTTTTTGCGCGAGAGAGAGAGAGAGAGAGAGAGAGAGAACATAATTTGGGATTTTGTGAAGAAGAAGAAGAAGAAGAAGAAGAAGAAGACTGTTGACTGCGTGAGCGACGAAAGACGATCGAGGAAAGGTTCTGACCCCCCTTTTTTGTCTTCAATTAAATAACCAAGTCATAATTAGGGCTTTGAGAACAGTATATTCTTTTCGTTGTTTTAACTCTCGAGTATATATATCCGAAACAGTTAGACACAATTAATCAACCGAGAACCACATCATTCTACATAAAAACATATAAGATACAAATGGATATATATCAAAACAAGGAAAAGAATATTCTGTTGTCATAGCCCTAGTCATAATGCTGGAACTTTTGTCTAGCATCAAAGATAATATTCACTTTGGCTTAAGGTCCCCACAAAACACGTTTTAGACAACTAAAAATATGACCAACAAAATGTACAGGGCTGCCTTTCGGTTGAAAATGGCTAAAATTTATACGTTTTTGCTTATTAAAAAAAATTGATGTCTTGGATTTTTATAAAACTTTCTGAAAAGCTGTAACTGATTTCTGTATAATTTTGTTTATCTATACTTCTCAATAACTCTTGGGTGTGCTCCAGGAACTCTTTTAGGGCTAATAAAAACATTTGATTTTTTGGAGACTATTTCACCATATTTGTCCCAAATTTTTTCTATATGTCTATTTAGCAGTTTTGCATGGTGCTGAACTCAAATTTAAATATGTTAAGGCCTTGGGGACTTTTGGGGCTAAATGGGGGGGGGGGAGAAAATGGAGGGGGGCAAATGATTTCCTTTCTTTGCATGGTGTAGAACTTAAATTTACATACGTTAAGGCTTAAAATAGCACCGTTTGGTCATTTTCACCAGGATTTGACGTTCCCTGGAGACTTTTGGGGCTAAATGGGTGGGTGGGGGCAAATGCTGAACTTTGTCACTTTTTTATGTCTCGTTCAGTGTGCACTCATACGGGACCATGCATGCTTCACTTGCTTCAAAATTATATTTAAATTGTTTTCAAATTGATAATAGTCGACGATTGGTATGCAAAATAAGAAGACGCTGTAGGAATAGAATACTTTACAAAGCCCCCTCACCTATTAAAAATGAGCTTTTACACAATAATGTTACTTTTTAGAAAACCCTTCTTAATACGGAAAGTGGCGTTGTTGGCTACTCTGTAGCTTTCCTCTATCAAAGTATGTTAATATGTTTTATCCTAATTACAAAAGATTTAGTCGATTATTAAATTGCTTTACTTTACTGTCAAAAAAAAAAAAACAGCGTACAGATGATGACGACGACGACGAATTTATAGATTACCACTCTAAACTAAGTCATATTTTCAAAATGAGATTCTACTATTTTTAGACGACTACGTTTTAGCACTTTCAAAATTTTGGCTGAAAGAAAAAAAGCCATTGTTTTAGAATTTAGAGTGAGAGAGTCGTTTCTTAAATAAATTTACAATAAAATGATGATCATTTCAACTTTTCAGGGATGTTCACTAAATTTTTACCACTGACCCTAAATCTGATTTGCTAGGTCATAAAACCATGCGTAATCGCTTAAAGGAGTACTTTATCGTTTACACCCTGTATATATGTAGTTAAAATGCCATGCGGATGGGATCTATTTGTGTTTGCAGAGAGAAATGTTGTTTCACTTTTATGAACCCCCTAAAACCATTACCATTCAGACTCTGAGTAAAGCCTCATTTATCTATTAATTTTTAAAAAATGTCATTGAATTGCTAGGAGTATTCAATTTCCTCCTTGGTTGATCATAAAAACAGCCCCCGCCCCTTCAAAGACTCTATTATGTTACGACTGCTAAACACAAACCGACTTAATTAACACGTACACTTTCAAACATGGCCACTCTACAAACACCCATTCAAATAGTGAGTGCCTTTCGTATCTTTACACCCGCTTCTGCATTTAACAAAAATATTTCATTCCACCGTCGTATGATTCGAATGCAGATTATAAAGAAGAAACTTATTGTACGATCCATATTCGTTTCGCTTCTTTCATTAAAGTCGCTGATTTCCTCACACCTGCTTTTTTTCTATGCAAAAGCAATTTACGAGAAATAGCTTCTGCCTTCATAACGCTCAAAAATATCCCATCATTCTGCTTTTCAGAAACTCATCCAATAAATTTAAAACTACATTCGGTCAAAAAATTATTATCCAAAAAGCAGTTTTAAACAAATATGGTCTCCACGTCTTCATGAGGTCAAGTTACACAAAATTTACGATATATGAATCCCCACCAATGATTATAAGCTTTGGAAATAATAACGCCTTAGAGGTCCAAAAATTAATATAAAAATTTGCACATGGTCGTTCGTCTAACCTCATGTTTTGAATTTTATTTTCTCCGACTTCTAAAATGTGGATTACTTCTAATTGCTAAATACGTTCGCGCATGAACAGGCGCCTACCCACTGGACTTGACAATACACAATCACCATCTTCGACAAATAAACCGCGCCAAATGACATCATAGCAAGTAAGAAAAAAAAAGAAAAAAATGCATTGTTTTTATAAAATTCCTGATAAGGGCTTAATAAATGAATATTTGTTTATTAAAAAAAAAAAAATTTGCACGTGGTCGTTCTCCTAACCTCATGCTTTGAATATATATATATATATATATATATATATATATATATATATATATATATATATATATATATATATTTAAAAGAGTGTAGCCATCAACAATTGTGGGTTTTTTTTTAAAGGTTTTCATCATATTTTTATTTTTAAATATTTTTATAACGCGTTTCGAGCTTAGGGTGTGCTCTCTTCAGATGTTTCCGTAAAAATTTCTTTAAAATGGGAGTTTGTAGAGTTACCTCCGCTGATACTAAATGTGTTTTTCAGAGTGATGTGTGGTCTCAGACATTCTGACTCCAACTGTAAGTGTTCAAAGTGTCCGGTCAAAGTTATATTCAAAGAGCGGCTTTTGGTCCATTTGGTGAAGGTTTTTATGTTTTTTTTAGGGTTCTTTTTAAAGACTTTCTTTCCCCATGTATAGCACACACTCACACACAATCACACACGCATATATATACATTCATGTATATGTACACATGCACACGCACACGCACGCAGGCACACACACATACACACACGCACATACATAGAAATATATGTAGGAGCATACATATATACATACCCACCTACACACTCACACACGTACTCACACACATCCACCGCTAACAATTATTATCAAAGTTCCGAATTTTCATACCACCAGTGTGGACCTTCTCTTTCAACATTGTTGGAGCACTCATAGTTCCCTTTTCCAGCAATCTATTCCTACTTTCAAGCTCATCCTTGGCTTTCTGTCCTAGTTTACCTCCTTTTCTTATTTCTTCGATTCTACCAATGTTTTTCCACCACCGTTTAATACTTTTTTCAAGCCGAGGCCAGTGTGACCTTCTATCCTTCATTTCTCTCTTTTTCTTCTGTATTAAGCCAAGACGATTCGCAATTACGTATAATGCTGCATACAAAAGCCTGTTAAGTTCCATAATCAATATGTTCTTTCTTATGATTTTGTGAATTACTCCTTGAACTATTTTTACCTCGTGTTTCACCTTCCGCCTATCACTACTCTTCATACTTGGAATATCTATGATCTCGTCTCTAAGAAGAACCTCTCTTAACTTCTGAAGTACTTCTTTTTCTACAGAAATCAAAGTTCGAACTTCATCACCACTTCTCCATACATCTGCTCCGTTCCATTTTCTTAGAGTCAATGATTTCATCTGCCTTAGATCCTTCAAACTCCTTCTCATCATTTCCCCTAACCATAGGATTCCATTCTTCCTCAGTTGCCCGCCTCCCATCATTGCTTACATTTCTCCTCTGCACTTCCACTCTCTCAGTTCTTTTATCAGAACTAGTTTCATCAATTTTACTTTCGTTATTCATTTCATTCTCCTCCACCTCAATTTCCATTCTTCCTTGACTTTTCGGATATATCCACCAGATTTGGTAGTTCCACTTCTTACAAAGAATTCCCACAGTACTCTTCTTTCCTCATCCGTCCATGGTTTTTTGACATTTCCTGTTCCAACTCCCTTCGTGTCTTGGGACCCTCTCTGGCAATTTTCACTCCCCTATATCCAGCCACATCCTCAGAATTTCGAACAGTTGTATGATGACGTCAGGACTGACTCTGTTCACCAGTGGGACACCTACCTTACGTGAGACCATCGCAAGATGTTCCAGCCTCATTCACGTCGTTATTTTCAATTTGACATTCTCCCATAAATGGGGTTATTGAATTTAAGGTTACACCACCACCGATAGTTTTATCGAGACATCATCTCTAGGAGGGTTCCCCACCAAGGTCAAAGATCCCCTCCCGATTTTTCTCCTCCACCACCACCACTATTACCATTACCACCACCAACAACAACAATAGAAATGAAAATTATAATAGTAACACTAATATCGGTAGCAATAATATTAACAGCAAAAACAACAGTAGCAATGACAGCAAAAAACAACACCTACCATTACAGCTACAGTAATAATCAAAACAGACCACAACTACTACCACCACCACTACTACTACTACTACTAGTAATAATAATAATAGTAATAATACTAATAACCAATAAAAGTAATTTTTTTCTTTTTTAATAATAATAATGATAATGATAATAATGATGATAATAATAATAATGATGATAACCATAAAAATAAAAATAATAATACTAATACTAATAATAATAAGGGGAAGAAGAAGAAGAAGAACAACAACAACAACAACAACCATGACAATAATAATAATAATATCCGTTAGAAACGCTTACTTTGTTCGTCTGCAATATTTTTTTTTAACGCCGCTGATGATGTGGCTGATGGCCAGAAAAAATGTACACAAAAACAAAAACATAAAACATCTGAACTATGAAAGAAAATTCCTTGGTTAACCGTGAATTTAAGTTTAAAATTATAATTTCAGTTAAAAACGCTTAGTTGTTTTTTTGTTTTTTTTGTCGTCTGCTATTTTTTTTAATTCCGCCGCTGATGTTGCTGATGGCCGGAAAAAATGTACACAACAATAAAAACATAAAACATCCAAATATGTGCAAGGCAATTCCTCGTTTGACCGTGAATTTAAGGTTTAAATTATAATTTCAGTTAGAAACGCTTAGTTTTTTCTTCTGCTATTTTTCAAACACCGCCGCTGACACACACACACACACACACACACACACACACACACACACACACACATATATATATATATATATATATCAGTTATGAAAATATGTTTTTGGTTGACGATTCCCAACAAGGATAAAGAAAGGAACCTCTGTTTGGCTTAGTTTCCATAAATCAATTTTTGTAACTTACGTCCTACGTTTTTATTACATGTTTAATTATTGAACTCTTCGATACATTGATAAATCAGCTCTAGAAGTGTAAGCCATGTTTAGTTTCAGAACAGTTTCCGATGGTTCGTTATTACACACAAGTCCTGAGAGGTGACTGGCTTGCAGTACACAGAACAGTTTCCGATGGTTCGTTGTTATACAGAAGTTCTGAAAGGTGACTGGTTTGCAGTAGACAGTTCCACAGAGCAAAAGATTCTTATCGTGTCGAGACGGAAAAAACATGCGAAATTGCTACAGAAAATGTTTAATATTTATGGAGTAATTCTGGTTTCTGATTGGTTGGTAGCAGAACGTGAATTAATTCGATTCGTCAGTTCCTAGCAGCATCGTTTATAAACAGAATCGCCCGACTGTGTGGGATCATATCCCATTATACTTCTTGTCTGATGGGATGTCTCCTAGCGGCCTCGGCTGCATGGAGACAGGGTAGTACCAGTCAAGGATTCGTCACTTGACACTCAGCCCAACAGGTGAGGGGCCGGGAACCGGCCCAGCACCTGTTGGACTGAGGTACACCGCCTGGGTAATACCTAGGAGGTCCACCCTCCCAGGCCTTGCCACCGGGCTTTCCGGTGGGGCAGAATTATTGCTTGCTGCCTGAGGCGCCCCGACCGGGGAATGCCGACGGGGTTACTCAGGCAATTTTTAAAATTGCAGGAGTGCCCCTTCTTTAGGGGAGCCTGCGGGGTTCCCACTTTCCGGCCTTGTGCCACATTTTGCTGAGGTGGGCAGCAAATAAATATCTACCCCATTATACATCCAAAATATTGCAACATACCCCCTATTTTTTATAATGGGGAAGTCACATGTGTTCGTTCTGCTAAAAAATTAATATATATTTTATATTCAATTATACTTAACACAAATTAGAAATCATTTGGATCTTAGAATTTTAGCATGTAAAAAGACGCCATTTTTAATTGTGTTCAAATGTCAAAACAGACATATGTGTATAGAGAAGAGAAATAAAAGAAATGGAAGGTATTTTAACCTTAAAAAGGGGTAGATATGTGAAAAAAAGCCATTTCTTAAATTTGATTATGCAGAACAGAAAAAACGCATACATATAAATAAATATTCATAAAAATAAACATACATGCAATATGTACCTGTTTAAAGAGTTTTTTGTTTTGTTTTGTTTGTTTTTGGTTCTTTTTTTAATAAAATAATGCAAAAAAATAGGACATGTTTTTTTTAAATAAGAAAAAAAACTAATGTGCACAAAAAATAATTAAAAGTCAATTGTAATTTCTGCGCGTCTTAAAATAAGCATGCAAAAAGTATTTTGTCGAAAAAGAAAAATTTAGGTTTTTAAAAAAGTGACCGTTTTTTTCTTTTTTTTGCATATATTTTTTTTAATTTCAGCAAATGTATTAGTTACGCATTAGTAGGTTAAAGTGTTAATACGAATAAAATGGATATAGTTTAACGTCTTGTCCAGGACTATTTTTTTATATATAGAAATTTATATACATACAGGGCGGTGAAAAAAAAGAAAAAAATTATTCAGTCGAATCCCCCAACAAGTTTGGAGAAAAAACTCTTAAACTTTATTCTTGTTGCGGGTTTCGTGAATACAACAGCGATATTTTGTTCTGATGATATGTAATTCAAAATAATGGATTCCTTTTTCACCTCGTTTTTTATGAAATGGTATTTTATATCTATATGCTTAGATCTTTGGTTTATTACCGTGTTCTGTGCTAAGACTATACTGGCTTGATTATCACAATCAATTACTACGGGGCTTTCAGTTAATTTTGGCTCTAAAATAGTCTTTAGGGTATTTTTAAGGTAAAGTGCTTTCTGGGTCGAGTGTGATATCGCGATAAATTCTGCTTCACACGTAGAGAGACATACAATCTGTTGCTTTTTAGATTTCCATGAAATAATAGGCCCATTTTCTGATAGTCTGAAACAATATCCAGATATACTCTTTCTATATTCGTCGTTTCCCCAATCTGAATCCGAAAATCCTTCTAATTTTAGGGGATTTTTTAATTTTCTAAATACTAACTTCTGTTCTTTAGTTCCTTTTAAATAACGCAGGACTTGTTTAGCTCTGCTTAAATCCTTCATTGTCGGTCGTGATAATTTTTGTGACAGTTTTGTTACTGTATAGCATATGTCGCAGTCATTAAAGATATAAGACTACCTATAATTTCGCGGTATTGTGTGTCATTTATTATTTCAGATTCTGTGTGTATATTTTTATTAATATCATTTTCAACCGGTGTAGAGCGTTTCTTGCCCTGTCCCATTCCAAATTTTAATAGTATTTTGTCGATGTATTTCGATTGATTCACCGTAACAAGTCCTTTGCTTTGAGTAAATTCTATCCCCAAAAACCAAGATATTTTGCCAAGATCAGTCATTTTGAATATTTTACTTAATTTGTTCTAAATATCGGTTAACATTATGGCGTAATTTGATGCGATTAAAATATCATTTACCCACAAAACTAAAATTAGTAGTTTATCGTCTTTGTGTTGGGTATATAAACAGGGGTCTACAGCGCATTGTCTAAATTGTTGTTTAATAATATAATCATGAAATACTGTATTCCAACACTGAGCGCCCTGCTTTAGACCATATAATGACTTGTTAAGTCGCCACACGTTATTTTTATTTTTCATAATAAATCCCTCTGGAGGGGTAATATAAATTTCACAGTCTATTGGGGCATTCAAATAAGCATTTTTTTACGTCCATTTGATGGATGTTTAGGTCATATTGCGATGCGATTTGCAGTAAAATTCTGATTGTCGTTAGGTTTGTGGTCGGTGAAAACGTAGAAACATATCCTATACCGTCAATCTGAGAGTACCCTCTAGCAACAAATCTAGCTTTGTACTGTTCTACGACTGATGCTGTTGTCTTTTTTGTAAAGACCCATCTTGTAGAAATAACATGTTTATCTTTTGGGAGAGGCACTACCGTATAAGTATCATTTTCGGTTAAGGCATCTATTTCTTTTTTCATGGTAATTTTCCATTCATCACAATGTTCTAAATTAATTGATTCATCATCATCATCATCATCATCATCATCATCATCATCATCATCATCATCGTGGACACTCTTCTCTCCGTCATTTTTATTGTCTTCGTTTGTTTTAATTATTTGAGGAAATATAATTTCATCTTCTTCGTGTGACGGGGTTTCGTCTGTAAAATTAAACATGTCTGTGAATTTTACACATCGGATTCTTTTTATTTTATTTTTCTCTGGAAAAAATACTAAATTGACTGGACTGTTTTATCATATCCAAGAAATATACCTCTGTCGGCTTTAATATTCAATTTACTCTTTTTATTTATGTATGCGAAGCAAGTTGAACCAAATACATGCATTCTGCTTAAATTTGTTTTTTTTTTACCACAGAAAGATTCATATGGAGTTTTAGATAGTGTTTTGTTAACACACCTGTTGCATATATAGGCTGCGACCATAAGTGCGTACGTCCAAAGGTTTTGGGGGAGTTTTGATTCAATGAGTAGACATCTTGCCATTTCAAAAAGTGTGCGCCACGCACGTTCAGCAGTCCCGTTTTGGTGTGGCTATCTAGGAGCTGATTTTTCATGCTTGATATAATGGTTAATTAGTAAAAGTTCAAAGTCTTTATTGGCGAATTCCGTACCGTTGTCAGAGCGAATACACTTGACTTCACCGTAGGGAGCCATGTCGGCTAAATATTTTTTAGTTGCTAGCAGGGTATCAGATTTGTTCTTTAAAAAGTAAACCATTATTAAACCTGAATGGTCATCTACAAAATTTAACACATATCTATAATGTTCTCTGGCCATCGGTTCCACGGGACCGTTCAAGTCACAATGCACCATTGATAGGATTTTTTTTGGCCTTCTTGTCTGGTATCTTGTTTTGATAGTTTTTTTTTATTTTCCCTTGCGTACAGACGTCGCAGTTGAAGTTTTTTGATGTTTGTATTTTCATTCCATCAACTACAGTCGGCAACTTTTTGATATCAGGAATATTGCAATGTCCAAGAATTTTATTCCGTGTCTGTAGATCATGGCAGGCGTTTTTCGATGATACTCCGCTATTTAAATAATATAGTCTTCCATTTTCTTTACTGTCGAATACAGTTCAATTCGGGTATACCAGTTTTGATTTATTGGGGCTAAAGTTTATATTTGCACCTTTTTTTGTGGCAACTTGTACAGAAAATATATTTTGTTTAAATTTTGGGATTAGAAGAGCATTTTCTAAAAACATAATTCACCTTTATTGTTCTTTAGACAGATTTTCGCATCGCCTCTTTTCAAAACGATATCATTTACTCGACTCCCGTCAGCTAGTTCTACAAAATGATTTTGTGGCTTAAAGTTGGGATCAAAATTGATAAAATTAGATTCCTTTGTAATCACATGTGCTGTGGCCCCACAATCGACAAGAAAATTATTATTGTTTTTTGAAGCATTAAACGTACACGAAAATAAAAATGTATGTTCGCTAACAGAGCTCTCCACATTTTTAATGGAGTCGCCATTTTGAGTCCTGTATCTACATTGGAAACTCTTGTGATTAAGTTGTCCACAGTTATAGCAAATAATTTTTGTACTTTTCTTAAGAGAAAAATTGTTTTTGGCAAAGTTGCGGTTTTTATTCCTAGCATGGGTATAATTTAATTTTGGTGTTTTTATGTGTGTATTCTGGGTTATCACGTTGGTAAATGGCTTGAAATCACTCGGCAGTCCCTTAAGGACCATGGAAATTAACAAACTGTCACTTATAACTTCAGACATTTTTAAAGAATTTGCAGTTGTCTCGGCTCTTATAATATAATCAGTAATAGTTTCAGCTTCCATTCAGTTCAGTATATAAAGAAATAAGTTTGGGTTTTCCATTCGATAAATAATGCTCTCTCAATATGTTCAATGCTTTGCAGCCATCGTCCAGCGCTTCTCTCATTACCAGTGATAGACTTCGGTCATCTAAATACTGTATTAATTCCGCAAAGACAGTTGCGTTCTTTTCAATGAAGTCGGGGTCGTTTCTATTTTCAGGGTGTGTTTGAAGTATTTTCCGGCCCTTAACGATGTTAAACACAGAGTTAAAGATTTTGGCCAAGATCTTAACAAATCATCTGCAGATTGTCTTACACCGTCTAATAAGTCCCGAACAGACTTGTTCTGTTAAGGGCCGGACGATTCAAGATAATTTGCACACGATACGCTTGATCGTAGAAAAAGTCGACACAGAAGCCGCGCTGATTAATTTAGATCAGTCCAAAGCATTCGACAGAGTAGACCATCATTACCTAGAGGCTGTTCTTCGCTCGGCTGGGTTTGGTCCCCAGTTTCGCTCTTGGATTTGCCTCTTGTATGCCAACCCCGGTGCTATGGTTGAAGTGAATGGGGTGAGGTCGAAACCCTTCATGTTAACAAGATCGATCCGTCAAGGTTGTCCGTTATCCCCAATGTTATATGTGCTGGCGCTTGAGCCATTTTTGCGCCAGCTTCGGGTGAATCCGGTCCTTCGCGGGATTACTTTGCCAGGTGGCTCTACCCCGGTAAAGTATACCGCCTATGCTGACGACGTGACTGTGTTTGTAACGAGCAGTGCCGAGATTAGAGTCGTTGACATAGAAACAAGTCGGTATGCCAAGGTCACAGGGGCCATAATTAACTACGTTAAGTCTATTGGCTTACGTATCGGTGCCTGGAGGGGTATGCCCCTTCAGGGACCCTTTGGTTGGGCTGATGGGCTGTGCAAGCTACTCGGCGTCTGGTTTGGCCCCGGTCTCCAGCTGGAGAAAAATTGGTCGGAGGTATTGGAAGCGGTCAAGGTCGCATCTCATTTGTGGGCCTTGAGAAATCTGTCTTTGAAGGGTCGGGCGGAGGTATGCAATTCTCATATCTACCCCCTGATCCTTTACCGTCTATCAGTACTTCCACTCCCGGAGACCACACTAGTTGATCTGGTGCGTGCTCTTTTCGCGTTCTTATGGCGCGGAAAGCAAGCCATGGTTACCCGGGAGGTCTGTTACCTGCATCCGTCTGAAGGCGGTCTGGGTATGCCTAGTGTAGAAATACGTAGACACACTCTTAGGCTGATATACCTGAATTGAATGTGTACACCAAGTGAGGGAAACGGTGTCTTCTGGATAGAAGACACTAAGAAAGCCTTTCAGGCTTTGGAGAATGTGCATTCGGCTGAGGGGGAGGCACACAGGTTGCCCCGAAACGAGTGCCCTTTCTATCGCGAGTGTCGGCAGGCCTTGAGATTTCTTCTACGGGTCAAAGAAAGCCTCTCTGACACCCAGCTGTTGTCTTGCAAGGCGCTATATCGGGCGTTAGTGAGGGGATCCGTTCGAGACGAAAAGATTGAGGAGTTCGGTTTTACGAAGGAGGAGCGCCGCTTAATATGGCCTTGGGCGCCTGGGTCGAGCTGCTTCGATAATTACGAGGCATCACTCACCTGGCTGGTAATACGAAATGCTCTCTGGGTCGGCAAAAGACTTTACGCAGCGGGTTTTACGGAGACACCCAATTGTGTCCGATGCGGAGAATGGGAGGAAGACCTTGATCATGCTTTCTTCCACTGCGCCATCGTTCGACCGTTGTGTGAGTTAGTTGAAGGCTTCACGGTTCGCATGCTGAGCGAGCGTTTTTTTGTGCTGGAGTCAGTTTGCCCGTGCTGCAACTGGGCACCGACCATGAAGAAAGAAGAACACTATGTTTTTCTGTGTTTACTAGCAGTTATGAGAGGCGTGATTTGGACGACGCGACAGAAGGAGGTTTACGGAGATGAGACCTTCACTGCTCCCCAGCTTGTCCTCA
This sequence comes from Euprymna scolopes, assembly GCF_053919585.1. Lineage (NCBI taxonomy): Eukaryota > Metazoa > Mollusca > Cephalopoda > Sepiida > Sepiolidae > Euprymna > Euprymna scolopes. The sequence goes on along the minus strand of NC_136491.1, from coordinate 39,983,777 downwards.
TTTTCAAATATCGATTGAAAATGCGAATTAAGCTGGAGAAGGTGAAAATCGCTCCTGTGAATTTCAACGACAGGTGGGTGAAAGTTTCGCGACTGTGTAAAGTGAATGGAGCTAGTCTTGAATTTCTTTTTTGAGTGGCTTAGGTTTTTTAAGGATTTTGGGTAACCTGATCAAACATAGACATGCATCGGACCTCCTAGAGTAGGCTAGTTAGGCATTTTTGTTCGATTTTTAACTTAGCTAGAGTATGCATGCTGTCATCGCCCCAATCCCCTTTTTTGGTTTTCCCTGTCCCAGCGTCCCTCGTTTTTTTTTTCTTTTTCTTTTTCTTTTTTTTTTTTTTTCTCCCACTTTTGGTTCGATAACCCCCAATCCCGGCCCCTTAGGTGATGGATAAACTGTTTTGCCAGAGATGTAGGCCATTTTTGTTGTGTTTGAATAAAGTAAGTTTTCGTGGGACCTACATCTTTTCGACTGACAAAACTTTTTATCCGCCACAATTAGTAGTGAGGGGGTTCTTTTTACTAACCACTTTTTATCATTGTATATTTTTCATCCGATTTTGTAAATAAGATTTTTATCCCCAACCCCCCACATCATGTATATATATTTGTAACTTTCGGGTTTAAAGTAGGATGTCCACAGAGTGATTTTGGTATTTTGGAAAAAGAGTCTAGTTAAGTTAACGTTATGTTAGTTAGGTCAACATTAACCCCCACCCCCCTTTTTCGGCCTTGTGCCACATTTTTATTTGTATTTTTGTCAAATAAAATAAATTTACCCCATTATCCACCTTGTATGATGGGATGTGTCTCCTAACGGCTTCGGCTGCAGGAGACGGTAGTACCAGTCAAGGATTCGTCACTTGACACTCAGCCCAACAGGTGAGGGGCCGGGAACCGGCCCAGCACCTGTTGGACTGAGGTACACCGCCTGGGTAATACCTAGGAGGTCCACCCTCCCAGGCCTTTCCACCGGGCTTTCCGGTGGGGCAAGTTTATTGCTGGCTGCCTGAGGCGCCCCGACCGGGGAATGCCGACGGGGTTACTCAGGCAATTTTTAAAATTGCAGGAGTGCCCCTCCTTTATGGGGAGCCTGCGGGTATCCCACTTTCCAGGCCTTGGGCCAAATAATGCTGATGTGGGCAGCATTTAAATAAATACCCCATTATCCACCTTGTATGATGGGATGTGTCTCCTAGCGGCTTCGGCTGCAGGAGACAGGGTAGTACCAGTCAAGGATTCGTCACTTGACACTCAGCCCAACAGGTGAAGGGCCGGGAACCGGCCCAGCACCTGTTGGACTGAGGTACACCGCCTGGGTAATACCTAGGAGGTCCACCCTCCCAGGCCTTGCCACCGGGCTTTCCGGTGAGGCAAGTTTATTGCTTGCTGCCTGAGGCGCCCCGGCCGAAGAATGCCGACGGAGTTACTTAGGCAATTTTTAAAATTGCAGGAGTGCCCCTCCTTTAGGGGAGCCTTCGGGTATCCCACTTTCCAGGCCTTGGGCCAAATAATGCTGATGTGGGCAGCATTTAAAGTAATACCCCATTACTTCGTCTGATGGGGAAGGTCTCCTAGCGGCTTCGGCTGCAGGGAGACAGGATAGTACACATCAAGGATTCGTCACTTGACACTCAGCCCAACAGGTGAGGGTCCGGGAACCGGACCAGCACCTGTTGGACTGAGGTACGCCGCCTGGGTAATACTTAGGAGTTCCATCCTCCCAGGCTTTGCCACCGGGCTTTCCGGTGGGGCAAGTTTATTGCTTGCTGCCTGGGGCGCCCCAACCGGAGAATGCCGACGGGGTTACTCAGGCAATTTTTAAAATTGCAAGAGTGCTTCTTCTTTAGGGCAGCCTGCGGGCTTCCCACTTTCCGGCCTTGTGCCACATAATGCTGATGTAGGCAGCATTTAAATATATACCCCATTATACGTCGTCTGACTTGTTACTCTGTGTATTACTGTTATTGTTACTCTATTTGTTATTGACTTGTTAGATTTGTTATTATTTTTTCTCTTCTCCTGTGTTATTTGTTATTGGAGTGGTATTTTTCTTTACTTACTGCCTCCACCGGCGATGACGTCAGCCACCGGACGCCGATGGAACAAGCTGCAACGACAAAGCCCGTTGAAAATACGGAAAATCATGGATGGACAAAACCACCAGCCATCAAGATTGATGTACAACAGTTTATCGAAAAAGCGAAACAATGCGTGGAGTTTATCACCGACAAATGGGTGAAACTAGACCTCCCAAGATTGGAAGAAATTACGAAAAGTCCATTTTATTATTCGTGGTCGACAAGAAGACTCGTAAACTGATCAGGTCTACAAAAGAACAAGTTGTGAAACTAATTGCAACAACCAGAATGAAACCGGAAAGGATAACAAAATGCAAAGGGTATAATACCTGGAATGCACTATTTGTCAGAGGAAGACTGCGTCAGTATGACCAAAAAAGAAGTAATAACGAAAGACCACATTCTGACGATGGAGTATATGGGAAGGAGGAGAACAACGGTTTCTGTGTTCGAAGTTCCAGCAACTGTACCTGGAGAATATTTATGCGCTTTTCTTCTGCAATTCGGAGAAATTACTGGAGTAAGTCTCGACGGTTTCCATGGAACATGGACTTTCGAAATTCTTCTCAACAAAGAGGTATTTGACAAAATTCCATATTACATAGAAGCAGGAGAGGAAAAACTACCATTGGTGGTAGCTGGACGTCGGCCAGCTTGTTGGATATGCGGGGAGGTAGGACACCTCACATTTACTTGCCCCAAAAGAACTCCACTAGCACAGCAGGCACCAAAAACTGTAGGAATTCAGGCTCCCAAAATAGGATACAGCCTGGCAGCTAAATCACAAACCACCACTACTCCTAGTTTAAGTGGTCAGTCAAGCCCAGCAAAAGAAATAACGCTTGAGCAGTTTGAAAAAATGTGCAACTCAACGAACGAATCCCCAACTAAATCTAATGAATGGACACTTGTTAAAAACAAAAGACCAACATCGCCGAAGTCATACGCCCAAAGTTTGGAGAAACAAAAGATTGACAGTATGTGCTCGAAAGACCCAGGTGGTAACAAATTAAAACTTTTATCCAAACTAAAAGACAAACTAGACGAAGAACGTAAAGTGGAAAAAAAAAGAACAGTAAGCCTTTTTCCAGACTCACTTTTCCCGGATTCTTCCCCTACAAGGACTCGTTCATCACCAGCCAAAACTTTACCCCTGCCAGTGACAGCCACACTACCAAAAAGGGGGAAAAATGATTCCCCTTGTATCAAAGAAACAGTCAGCACCCAACCCCTCCCCTTTTAACACTGTCAGCAATACCCCTCAAAATACCCCTCCACCCTCTCCAATGAAAACAGATATGCCTCCGCCTCCCCCTCCGGCCCCCCTACCTCCTGCAACCCCAGCGGACAAAAAAAGACCTAGGAGTCCCTCAACAGATGCCGAACCAAGGAAAAAGAAACTCCCATATTTTACAGGAATTAATGTATGTAAAATAACTCCTGAACAAGAGACATTATTGAAGAATCACAGCAAAAAAGATTACAGAGCTTTATATGCCTTTAAAATGATGAAGAAAGCCGATGTTTCTAACGCAGAGAACTATAAGTCAGCAAAAAGACTTCTTACGGTTGTAAGAAACAGAGAAGCTATTGGCTTATGGTGCATGCTGGAGGAAGCAAATTCTGCTTATGACATTTTTCCTCCAGCTGCTTTTATCAACGGCAAAGACTTAATTTTTATTTTTATTTCGGACTATTAGTCTCATCTTTATTAGTTGTTTTTTTTTTTGGATTTTTTTTTTTTATTGGTTCACAACGTTTCGGCCAACTTCCTCTGGCCTTCGTCAGGTGGTAACCGCGACGGATAGGAACATCGAATTTCCTAACTGCATTCTCAGCCATCACTGCCATCCGTAGTTGTTGTCGTCTCACCACATTTTTGACCAATTACCTCTGGCACGCTTTGGGTGGGATTGAAATAGTCCGAAATAAAAATAAAAATTAACATATAATGCTCATCTCAAAAAATGAATTCCAATTAAGGAATAATATATATATAGACAAAGACTTAATTGAAATTAAACAAACTTGTGTTGGACGGGTCCCCATAAAGGTTCACCCATCTTTATATAGGGCACTCAAACTAACATTTCCACTAGACATTGGCGGTCTGTCCCCAGACGGGTCCATCACCACTGAGATGACCACTGGGTCTATGGGGACAGCTGTCGGTGTCTTGACACCATCTATGTTTGTTCAGGATTCTCAACCCTAAGTAGTCCAAGATGGCCTTAAGATTAGTTACGTTGAATGTCCGAGGGTTGAGGGACGCCTCTCGTAAACTTCGAGTTGCACGCGACTTTCAACGCATCGGAGTGGATATATGTTGCTTACAGGAAACTCACTTTATTCCAAGTAACTATCAGGATGTGCTCCTTAGAGACTTTCAGCTCTACTCAGCACATTTTGATACCCACGCAAGGGGGTTACCTGGCTAGTTAAGCGCACTCTTGATGCGTCGTGTGACCCTATTTATGCAGATTCGGAGGTAAGATTGCACGTTCTGGATGTTACCGTAAAGGATGTGGCATTTCGTTTTATTGGGGTTTATGCGCCCAATAGCCGTACTGAGCTAGTTTCCTTTTTTTGGCGAATCAAGCCCTTCATGAATTCGTCTCGCCGGTTAGTTTTAGTGGGAGACTGGAACGTGGTCCTGGATCCCAAATTAGATCGCGGGGATACTAACCAGAACCAGGATGCTAAGGCGTTTCGAGATTTTGTCGACAAGTTTGATCTTGTCGATAAATTTCAAAACGACAAATACGGGGATTTAGCATGGACTTGACAGGTAGACGCTGCTCCGATCCGGTGCAACTTTCGAGTTACATCGATCGGTTCTTAGTTAGTATTTGCGCCAGCTTTGGGTGAACCCTGTCCTTCGCGGGATTACTTTGCCAGGTGGCTCTACCCCGGTAAAGTATACCACCTATGCTGACGACGTGACCGTGCTTGTAACGAGCAGTGCCGAGATTAGAGTCATCAACATAGAAACAAGTCGGTATGCCAAGGTCACAGGGGCCATAATTAACTACGTTAAGTCTATTGGCTTACGTATCGGTGCCTTTTTTTTTTTTTTACACAGTGATCACCACTTATCAAGGCCCGGAAGCCACTCAGGGATAAGGGTTATTGTAAGTACATCACGTTAGTGAGGAGATTTTATGAAGTGTTTAATTAGGGGGGCGGTTCATTAGGAATTTGTTAACATTAGACTTGAAGACATCCAAGTTGTAGTCCGGAGGGAAGCAGGCGTATGATACAGGGACCCTTTGGTTGGACCGATGGGCTGTGCAAGCTACCCGGCGTCTGGTTTGGCCCCGGCCTCCAGCTAGAGAAAAATTGGTCGGAAGTATTGAAAGTGGTCAAGGTCGCATCTCATTTGTGGGCTTTGAGAAACCTGTCTTTGAAGGGTCGGGCGGAGGTATGCAATTCTCATATCTACCCCCTGATCCTATACAGTCTATCAGTACTTCCACTCCCGGAAACCACACTAGTTGATCTGGTGCGTGCTCTTATGGTGCGGAAAGCAAGCCATGGTTACCCGGGAGGTCTGTTACCTGCATCCGTCTGAAGGCGGTCCGGGTATGCCTAGTGTATAAATTCGTAGATACACTCTTAGGCTGATATATTTGGACCGAATGTGTACACATAGTGAGGGAAACGGTGTCTTCTGGATGGAAGACACTAAGAAAGCCTTTCAGGCTTTGGAGAGTGTGCATCTGGCCGAGGGGTGGCACACAAGTTGCCCCGAAACGAGTGCCCTTTCTATCGCGAGTGTCGGCAGGCCTTGAGATTTCTTCTATGGGTGAAATAAAGCCTCTCTGACACCCAGCTGTTGTCACGCAAGGTGCTATATCAGGCCTTAGTGAGGGGATCCGTTCAAGACAAGAAGATTGAGAAGTTCGGTTTTACGAAGGAGGAGCGCCGCTTAATATGGCCTTGGGTGCCTGGGTCGAGCTGCTTCGATAATTACGAGGCATCACTCACCTGGCTGGTAATACGAAATGCCCTCTGGGTTGGCAAAAGACTCTACACAGCGGGTTTTACGGAGACACCTAATTGTGTCTGATGCAGAGATTGGGAGGAAGACCTTGATCATGTTTTCTCACTGCGCCATCGTTCAACCGTTGTGTGAGTCAGTTGAAGGCTTCATGGTTTGCATGCTGAGCATCATTTCCCTTGTACAATTGCTCAACTCTTTATACCTCTTCAAATATAAAGAGTTGCTAAACTCTATATCTCTTCAAATATAAAGAGTTGCTAAACTTTATACCTCTTCAAATATAAAGAGTTGTTCAATTATATATCTCTTCAAATATAAAGAGTTATTCAATTATATATCTCTTCAAATATAAAGAGTTGCTCAACTCTTTATAGGTCCTGGATATGACCTTAAACTATATCCAGTGGTGAAGCCCCAGCTTGCGGGCTTTTGGGGAGTGTGGAGCCACCCTTTAATTGCCATTGCTCCCGGGTCCACTCTGACCCAAAGTGGTAGTACCTGCTGGGTCCCAACTATAGGTTAAATAGAAACCGACTTGAAAACAACAAATATATTCTATTAAAAAATTTTTTCTTCAAAATCTTTGGATTCGGCATTAAATAACCCGAAAAGGGTTGATATGACGTAAAACAAAACCAACCAACCAACCAACTCTTTATATCTCTTCAAATATAAAGAGTTGCTCAAATCTTTATATCTCTCCAAACCTCTGATAATTGCTTTGCTTTTCAGAATAATCAATTCTGCAGATATCACTTAATCGACTCTCGCTTTTTGTTTTGTTGTTTTTCTTTGTTTGCATTTCATGAAATATCTGGTTTGTGTCCGTTTGAATCAAAAGATTAGGCTTTATTTTCTAAAATAACATCTGTAATGTGCGCCAGTACAATGATATTATTAAGCCAGAAGACGAGCAATAAATTGTGTTCACTTATGATTTTTATGCTTACATTTGTTTTAAAAAATATTTGTTTCGCTTTTTTTTTTTTAATTGATATTAGACTAGTGGGGCGTTTGAAAACTCCACAAGAGACACTTTCATGTGTAATATAATGATGTTAGGATTCTGTAGATGTTCAGTGCAAATGTAGACGCTCTGATATTATTGTAGCTTTTTTTCTACTAAAACTAGCACGAACACCCGGCAAAGCTAAGCTCGTACGAACGCCCGACAAAGAACAGTCGTAAAATACACTTAAATATGATATTTTAATTCTTGCAGATTTCGTATATATTATCATAGAGTTAATGATCTATCTATTTTTATGTATTAAAAAATTGCGATTTCAAAAATAAGAAATTATATATATATATATATATATATATATATATATTTAAATAAGAGAGTAGTCACCAACAATGTGTATTTCTTAACATTATTTTATTATTCCGTGTCTTGGTTTTTCATTGAGAATTGTGTTTGGATCATTGTAATAATGTTTTTAAGTCATTGAAATCGTTTACGTACGTTTCAGACGGTCTGATGCGTCCTCGTCAGAAATTATTTTCAAATATATATATATATATATATATATATATATATATATATATATATATATATATATATATATATATATATATAACTTGAGTTTCTTCAGCCGTAATCGAAACCCAAACCAAAACTTCTGAAGAATTCTTGATAAAATCATTTATAAAAAAGAAAAAAAATTACTGGAGTGCCGTCAGCTATAATCGAAACCGAAACCAAAACTTATGAAGAATCCTTGGTAAAATTATTTATGACAAGAAATGGAAGTACATAACAATTAAACGACCCGGATGTAAGTATGACACAAAGAAATAACACACGCTATCGTATTAATATATAGATTCAAATATTTTGTATTGTTTGTTTTGTGTTGTTCTCAGTTTGAATGTTATTCTCATAAAATCTGGGGTTTTGTAACCGTCAACCTTTTTCAGTTTCGTCATGCCGAACTCGGGGATCTTTATAGACATACTAGCAGGGAGACCCGACGTTGCCCGGAATTGAATGATGATCAAGGAATATTTCACACGCCTATATTTTTTATTGTAATGGAAATCCGTGAAATCGCCCGGGAGGAAGCTTCACATGCCTCCATGCAGTAACTTAGTCCAAAATATATGTTATTCTACATCGCACTCTAGAGAACCTACTGTTCCTATTTACTGTTTCTTTTATAAAATTATTTTATATAAACTTCTTTCCAGTTAACGAAAAAAAAAACATTAAGAAATTTAAGCGTGGGGTTTGCACCTACAGACCACGTCATGCAAAAAAAAAAAAAGAAGAAGAAGCCCGTAAATTTTCAAGTCTTATAAAATTCTTTGCAGTTAATAAAAAATTAGGGAATTTACGTGCGGAGTTTGAACCTAAAGACCACGTCATGCGAAAAAAAAAAAAAAAAAAAAACACGTTATCAACTTACCCACAGTAGAATTTTCACGGCTCGTTGTTCTATTATTGTTGCTAAGCGATGATATGGATAAAAATGGCTTTACAGATGATAGACAAATTAAAATAACGGTTTCGATTATCGATTATCGGTAATGATCGAGGGTATTCTGAGACAAAACTTAACCAATATCACTCCCAAACGTATACACTAAGGGTCTATAAAATTTTAATAAATATCTATTCAGCTGTTTCGGAGTCTATAAGGAATGAACTCATACCCAGAGAGACAAAGTTGCATTTCTATAATTGTAGAGATAGAGTAATTAGTAGTTCTGCACTATTCATCGTTAAAGCTAGCGTGGGTTAGCCATACCGACGAGGTCTTATTTGGGTTGCGAATACTATGTGATTTAGAATATTTGGTAAAGTTTTACTTGTCGGGAAAAGTATTCTCATGCCAGATTGTTCTGACAAACCCTTGTATAGAGAACCCTTCAATACTCGAGGACAGTGTCTATAGTCACTTACATATGTGTGTGTTCTGTATCGTCGAGTAGAAACTAATGTACAGTAATAACATATAGAAGTTTGGCCAAAATCAAAGTGTAGTATCTGTTCCGGCAGATACTGCAAGCAAAGAGCAGATGTGGGGGAAACCCCACATACCTGACCTTTAACCAGCTCCCATTTCCCACCTCTCGGGAGCTGGTCCCCTTTTTCCCTTCCCCCTCTCTTCACTCCTCACATTAAAAATTGGCCTTGTGCCTAATTTGCTCGGTGGGGGAGCAAATAAATACCATCTGTTCTTCAGATGCTGCACTTCTATTTCTTGTTCTCTTTCGGTGGAGGAGAAATCCTTCACGACTGAGACAATTTTTTTTAATTTTGTACCTTTTCTCCACATTAAAAATGAAATTTGGAATGTGATTATTAATGATATCTAATAGCTGTTGTTAAAATTTTATAAAAAAAACATCGTAGGTACCTTAATTTTTATGAAGGGCTTGAGTACTGTTTCCGCATCTGGCCAGGAGCTGCTAGAAAGGACTTATCCTGCCTTGATAGAGTTCAAAATAGACTTCGTAGCCTAGTAGGGAACGCCCTTTTCTCTTTGCTGCAAACTCTTTCGCACAGAAGAGATGTTGCGAGCCTGTTTTTGTTTAATCGTTATTTTCATGGCAAGTGCTCGGCTCCTCTCGCCAAAACTTTCACGAGAAACACCCGTCTAGCTGAAAAGATTATCAATAATTCCCCCCACTCTTTATCTGTGCCTAAACCTAAACGTAGATTCCATGAACAAAGTTTCTTCCTTAGAACTGCTCGCCTGTTGAACTGTCTTCCGTTTGCCTGCTTTCCAGCTGACTACAATATTGTTTTCTACAAGTCCAATGTAAACAAGTTCTTTATGAGCCGTTCCACTTGAGTTAACAAATTTACAGAATTTTCATTACTAACGATTACTATATTATCCAATTGATTACTGTACACTCTTTAACCTTTATCCTCGAGTGGCCTCTGGGCCTTGATAAGTTGTGATGCCTACGTAAAAAAGGGGGCTCTCATCCTTGGCTCTTTAGCATAAGCTAAGTTAAACTAAATATATCTTCACATTATTCACATTTACGTTCGTTTCAGAATTCATAATGATTGGTTAATTAGTTTAGGGATGCACCATGTTTGAAAGAACTATATAAAGATATACACATACTTTATATGAATAAAACATATTCGTATTATTTAGATTCTTCGGTTTACTGTTCTTATAATGAGTGTTGTTTTTACAACGTTTCGATTGAAGTAACTTCTGACCTTCAGATGTATCGTGTCGAACTCAGGCATCTTTCTATCGCAAGGACCCGTGGCGTAATGGATAAAATACTTGGTAAATTAAGTAAAAGCGGTAACCGACGCCCTTCTAAAGGTTAAAGGTTCAATCTTCAGTGCGAGCGACAGTCAGATTACAATTGCGAATTACTTAGGACTTCTACCCGGTCATCGCTGACAGAACAAGAACATGTTAACCGCATGGATTGAATAAAGGTTTCCGTTTGAAATTCTGTGCAGATTCACGAATTAAACAGAAAAAAAGATTCCCGAGTTCTTGTACACCGAGAGTTACATCGACCGAAACGTCGTGAAAATAACACTTAAGATGAGAATGGTATCTCGATTAATCCAAACAATACGAATTATCAGTCCTCATCTAAAAAAATTTAGAAACAGAAATAATCATGTCGTTGTCTTTTATTGACACTCTTTCACTTTCTTCTTTCTATGCGAAGCTTCATTTTTCACTTTGTTTATCAACGACGTATAATTTATGGAAACCCATCGCTTGGAATTAACGCATCAATTTCAAACACAACTGACGGGTTTCCAACAATCTCATCTGAAAGATGGCGCTGGGTCGGCAATGCAACGTCTTACGCGATTACCGTCAATACATTAACGAAACCAAAGAAAATTATTCGAAGAGGGAGGAAGCTTTAATGTAAACGTAATCCTATTATAGTAGGAGAAAAAAAGAAAAGATTTATATATAAATATATATGTATAAATAAAAAAAAAAGAAAGAAAATCCATCGCTAAGTTACGGTAACCTCATCAGTAGTGATCGAATATTTTAATGACCAGGAAACCGCGTTTTAATGCAAGATCAGCAGTTCTCAAAAGAAAAGTAATTACTGTGCAGACCGCTATAATACCTTAACTTCCAATGAAGATTCTTTCAATGAGCTGCCATTGAAGCAAATCAATCAATCGATCGATTAGCGCGATGCCTTGTCGTTCCCGGATGCTATCAGACTGATATACAAAGGAGAACGCCTTAATTTCAGTAGAGTTTCAATAACAGTTCCATTATTCAATTTGCTGTCAGAAGCTATTTTTGACGATTTGATTGAGCGACCTTCACTTATTGGTACGTTTTCACCATTGTTACGTTAGTGAATGGAATTTCATTGGTGTTCTGTCACTGGCAGCTGGCCCGTACGTACTACGTAACTACAGCAGGGAGGGTAGCTCAATGGTTAACGATACGAACGTACAATCTGGGTGTGCTGTTCGAATCCAGGACGTTTCCACGGAAACACTTAGGGACATTGGCAACCTTCACGTTCCCCTTTTCGTAAGTACCCGATATCCTTCTAGAAATAATTCTTAATAGAAAAATAACGAGGAAACGAATGCCAGCAAAATAGTCTAAATTATCCCCCCTTCTCCTCCTCCTCTATAGCAATAACAACAACTGCAGCACGCACTATTTATTTTCGCGAATAGATTTTCATAAAAGTATAGAACACTCTAGACAACTGATAGTGCGTCTATAACCATGAAGATATGCCCATCTTTTTGTAGCTTATATGGATGACGTGGTGGGTAGAAACTTAAACTTAGAAACAAGCATTTTTCGAGTTCAGCTTAGATCACAGGCTCGTTTGTGATACAGCAAAAAGTTTTGTCTTGAATGACATACATACGCCTCTCTCTCTCTCTCTCTCTCTATATATATATATATATATATATATATATAATGATTGCAACGTCTTGTCAGACGAGTGCCACTCCCTCAGACACTTAAAGCCCATGAGCCCCAAAATGACTTCCATCGCCACAGGACCATTTTTATAGACAAATGCCTGAGGGAGTATCTATACACAGATGATGTTACAGAGTCTTAGCTTTGTACGGTTCAAAATGTTGAGATCCAACAACAAGCAAGAGCAAGATAGTCAGCAACAAGTCAAACTGCAGACCAGCTTAATGCGGGTAGTGGTTTCCCGCTTTATGTTTTTTTTTTAAATCAGATATTTGCTTCTCATAGAAAGGTGGCCTTCACCACTGCTTACTCTCCACCCCAACACACACATACATACGCACAAACACACGGTACTAGTTGGCCGTTGACCCCGAAAAAGGGTTCATTTGCCCTTTGGAAGGTCTTGTTTTTAATCCTTCAGGGAGACTAGCCACTCTCCTCACCAAACAAGTCTGGTGGGGGAACCAGTTTAGTCGCCGGTGACCCGACCATGAGGCAGGTAGTACTGGGTTACATGGTAATAATAGCATATGACATAACCTGACTACTAATATATATATATATAATATATATGTGTATGTGCGTGTGTACGTGTGCGTGTGTGCGCGTGTGTGTGTATTTTGTTGATCTTTTAACAATAATTAAATTCGGTATACATTGTCTCCTCTTAAGAGATCAGAAAAGTCATTTACCTCCGATCGATCGTCTATGGTTTGGACGTAAAAAAGTAAATATACTATATATATATATATATATATATATATATATATATATATATATATATATATATATGAATTGCGTGTATGTTTTATTTAAGCAAACGTTGTTAAAAATAACACCTTAAATGTAAGGCAACTCCGAGTTAATAACACGTAAACAATACTGAAACTAATTTTTAAAACTTAAAAGCATTCGAAGCTACATTAGTAATAATATTTTTAAATGCTTAACGCATATCATCACAATGGCTTCACGGAATTTAAATTGTTAATGCCTAACATAATTATTGTCGCATTTAGTAAACCTACCTGTCTGAAGTGGAAAATATACTATGAATTATCTTTCAATGCTCAATTCAGTTTACTATTATTGTAACATAGCGCACATGACGTGAGAAAATCAGCAGCAATCGTAGGATAGCTGAAAATATTAGCAGCAGCAGCCGTCTTAGCACATATGCAAATTGAACAACTATACATGCGCTGATGTCACGGGAAGGAGAAGAAAAAAGGCAGAAAAAAGGACAGAACATGGTCAAGCGAGAGAAGCAAACTGCATCTTGGGAAGGATGAACGTGTAAATATGAGGGCGGGAAAACACTGGTTAGCGTCAGTGTTAGGTGACGGGGAGGGAGATTTTTAAAAAGCACGCTATTCGGCAGAGTGTTGTAAACACACGTGTGTACGAAAGGACTTTTGAAATATAATGAAAATGTATTATTTGGGAGGAACCACGGATAAATGCGTTTCACTTGCATTTAAACAAAATGACGATTTTTTTTTCTGTTATAGCGATGAAAAGGGGAAATAACTGTAATAAAGAAAGCAAGGGTTATTGCCGTTTATAGATTCTAAGAAAAGACTAGAGAGTTCCAGGGAGATAGAAAAGATGAACAATATGGTCGCTGAGCTAACACATGCATATTGTTCTGTAGATAATTAATGTTTCTGCCGTGAATAGATTGTAGCTAACTTACAATGATCTTGTTTACTTATTACTCGAGTATTCCATTATTCCGACAAACCATTTTCTGGACATAACAATTTCTTTTTTTTATTATTTATTTGTTTGCTCCTTTCGATGAAAGCTCAGACAACGTGCGAGTCCGAGGGGTTGAAATGTAACAACATGAATAAAGTGTAATAGCCACGTTATACTATAAACTAATATACTATTTTTCAATGCTTAACTCATGAGGAAGATGCAAGTGTAGTATATGTTCTGATGTTAAGATATCATTCTGCCAGGTATTATTTAATCCATCTTTTTAAAGGGGGTGGTATTTGTTCTGTTCTCATGAGACTATCCTCTGAAAGTATTAGCCCCCCCCATCTCACTTAACAGGGAAGTGTAGCATCTCTTCTGTTTGTAACAGAGCCGGTGACGCATGTTAGCAGCAACAGGCACATTACATGTATGCAAATGACCAAACCGGTGCGCGATGTGATGTCACAGCAGAGGAAGGAAAAGGGAAAGGAAAAAGAAAGAAAAATGCACCATGTGGCGAGAACAAAAAAAGAAAAGTGCGTGCCGACGTGAGATGGACGTGTGGCTCTACTTTTAAGCCCGCGTCGAGACGGCAGGGTTTTGTTAACTACATGGCAGACAAGATAAACAAAGAAGACGTTTAAGAAAAGACGCAATGTTTTAGTTTGAAATGTCCATGAAAAACTGCCTTTCATTTAAACTGGAAAAGCTGAGTCGAATTTCTTTCTTGTTTTATTCCTTTGCGATTGTCTCTGCATGCAACGTGTGGGTCCGTGTAAACTGGCAACGAGCATGTTACGCATTGCATTAGACCATTCTTCCATGTATTACTTCCTAATTCGTGTACATTATCGACGAAAACAAATCTCTAATTCATTTCACGTGAACTACGCGCGATCCTCTTGATGGAACATTTGAAAAAAGATCACCGTTAAGATTACATGGACTTGGTTTTTTTTTATTGACATAAGAAGAAAAAAGAAAAAGCACAAACTGATTTCATGCCTGATGATAATGGATATGGTCGAAACTGAGTAAATCTTGGGAGTACTATCCTGAAACATCCCGATTTATAGACCATATTAGGAAGTGGGTAACTTTCAATTTTTAGTGGAGGTTCTAGTTGGTAATGTACATTTGATGTAAAATGATCTCCCTGTAGTTGCTATCAACCGAGTGATTTTTTTTTCGACATTTTCCAGACTTTTTCGTATGGGCATATTTATTGATAGTACACACATGAAACTCTAGCCACCTTCTAGTAATCTCCTCTGTCTGCAATTCACTTGTTGTACCATTCCAACAACTTCTGGAATGCTCCATGGAATTCCTCTTGTGTAAGCATGTCAATGACCCTTGTCACAGACTCTTTCATCTGCTCAATTGTCTCATAACGACAACCTCTAAGGTTTTCCTTGAGCTCAGGGAATAACCAAAGGTCACAGGGAGCAAGGTTAGGACTACAGGGAGGCTAAGGAACAATCCTAGTGCCCATCTTGGTCAAATACTCTGATGTTGTCTGACCACCCTCGGGACAAACTTTGTGCAAACCTTCCGCATCTTCAGTTTTTCACGAATAATTGTGTCTATAGTTCCCACTGACATCAAACTGCACTTATTGTTGCTATAGACACACGACGGCCCTTACCCATGAAATTCTTTATTTGGCCAATCAACTCTAGTGTTTTGAATTCTTCTCTTCTTTCACACTTTTAATTAGCCCTCACAGACTCCCTGCCTTCCTTGAATCTCTTATGCTACTCAAAAACTGACGATCAATTCATGCAAGCTGACTCAAAAGCATTTTGAAGTTACCCATACATTTTGTGGCATTTTTTTCTGAGTTTAAAACAGAATTTTATTGCATATTGCTCTTCTAAAGTGTCCTTACGTCCAAATTGCATTTTTTGAAATTCACCAGCTGTGACCATGTAGGATGTATTCCAATTCCTGTTGTAGCTGTTCATTTGAATCTGAAATCATAAAATATTGGTCAGTCATTCCATAAGATGTATAGCAATGACATACTGAATTTTCAATAGTCTACGATAATTTTAATGCCTGTACAAAAATAAAAATTAGAAATTTATTGAAGGCAGCTCGTATATCGATTGATCAGCAGATTCTCATGTTCTAAATGATTCGAAAATTTTATTTATTAAGTACTTTTTGTAATTCTCATGACAGACTCAACATATTTAAACGAAATAATCCCCTGGTCTTAATTCTAAAAGGGCGTTTCAAACAGCAATGTTTTGCTAAGGGTATATCAAGAATCAAGTAGGCTGTAATACTTAATTATCTCCTTTTGTGAAAACGCTTCAATGACGTCACCCCAGAAATATAAATATAACGAGAGTAGAAAGTCGATATGTATTTCCTTTCGCCACCTTCGTACGAAAATGCAAATAAGTTAGAAAAGACCGCATGGATTTTTAAAAGACTATTTTTGCACGATAAGGTTGATAAATAACAGAGGTTCCTTCAGTCTTTGATAGACTATGGATACCCACGAAGGAGTGCCTGTGCGTGAAATTTTTGTGGCAGGAGGTGCGCAATCTCCAACAACACCTCTCCTGAGTCGACATTGTTAAATACCAGTGGCAAGTGAAGTGAATGTACAGGACGACTGGAAACAAATGCCGAGATAAGCGGAGAGCACGTACAGCGCCTAGAATTCCCAAATGGTCACCCATCTGGTACTAACCAGGCTCAACGTTGCTTAACTTCGGTAATCTGCCGAGAACCGGTGTGTCAGCGCGATTATGCCGTACAATATCAATATGTCCATTAGAAAACTGGTAATTTTAAACGGTCACAGTAAACTTAACATTTTTTTTTAATGCATGAGAGATGCCTATCTACACACTTGTAAACTCGTTCTAACGTCGAACATAACTCCGGTTCACAGGTCTACGGTTTTTGCCACTGGAGTTATGGCCGCTACGGACCGTCGTGTGTGATCTGCGATTGTCTGGAACATTCTATGGATATTCTATGGAAGGAGCTTATCAAAACTGGGTGAATATCGCCTCAAATCAAGTTATGCTTGCAAGCATTGTATGACACTATACACAAATAATAAAATAATCAAATCTAACGCCAGAAACTGTTCTTTTTTAGTGAGATGACAGATTTTACTGAAAATGAAGCATAAATCTCACTTCCGGTAATTTGTCCTTTAGTTCTCACATTCCATTAGCGAGGTTTACGACAAAGGGAAAGTATTACTGTTTTCTGTGTTAGAATCTATTTGCCTAACACTTATAGTTGGATAGTTTTTGACCTTGAAGTAGTATGTTGGTGCAAAAATAATATCGTTTTTTGACGTGGAACTCAATGTCAAAAAACGACATTATTTTTGCACTAATCTAATATTATATTTTTGTTTTTTACATCAAATGGCTTCATGCCTTGTCTGGGGCGGTTTCGAAAAAAGAACAACAAAAAAAACGGGTTTCATCATATTCCTCATTATTTTCCAAAATGTAATATAAGTATAAATTAAACAGCACGTGTCTTGTCCTAATCCTTCATTCCAGTCTCGTCTCAGTTGTGCAAGAGAAAGTATACGTTAAATCGAAAACTGAAAATTAAAATCATTTTTAAACGTTTCGATTATCTGAAAAGTTTTTACATAATCGATAATGATCAGAAAATTATGTCTCCCACGTCAGAAAAAATGAATAACAAAATGTTTGAATAAATTTACTCGAATGACAGAAAAAGAAGGCGTTCCCAAAATGGCGACGGTCTTTTGAATGGTGAAGGCGGGAAAAGTGAAGTTTTGTTTTGTTTTTTTTTTTACTTTTTTTTAACAGTTGCACAAGTAAATCTCGTGTTGAATAATAAAATTGGCAGTTTAATAATCGAGTCTGAAATACGCACTCTTTAACACCATCCCTTTTTATTTATTTATTTTCTTAATCATCCGTCTAAAACAAGACAAGTTTTATATTTTTGTTAAATAGTGATAGGACGATTCCAATGCTTTTTTCCCCGATTCCGGTACAATTCCCGATGCCATACTAAATTCCCGATTCCGTACTAAATTCCCGATTCCGATACAATTACCGATTTCGATTCTTAAAAATCTCTAAAATTTTAACTATAAAGTTGTTATTTTTTCAGATTACCGTGAAAAAAATCGTGTTAAATTTGCTGATTTAAACGTAAAAAATAAACTTGTGGGGGATGATCTATATCTAGGTTTCAGATTTATTAGTGGTTTAAAATCAATAAATGCTTATTATTTTATTATTACTAACTTCAGTGGAAGATTTTGTTTTAAACAAAATCAAATAAAACAGGAAATTAAAGGAATGTGGGTTTTGTTTATTTATTTTTTCTTTTCTTTTATTTTTGGCATTGAGAAAACAAATGTTTTCGATTCCGATACACCAAAAAGTTCCGATTTTTCCGATTCTCGATTCCGATTAATCGTCACAACACTATTGTTAGCATATCCTTTCTATTTTACACTAGCTGTGCGTGTGCCAGAGTTGCCCAGGAAAGAAGATTAACTAAAGAGATTCCATGCTCAGCCTTGAACGATCCAGCACGAACCCACAATATTAAAAACAGATAAAGAAATAATACGAGATTGCCTTCAGCGATGTTTAATTCGACAGGCCTCAAGACTTAACAAGCTTAGCAGATTCTTCTCGACATAGAAAGTTTCATCCTTCAAACAAAAATAATTAGGTCTCTTAAACTATTTCAAGTCATCGCTCTTTTTAACTATACTGGCAGCGAACGAGAAATTACTCTTCAATTTTAAAGTACACATACAACGTACACGTATGTGGTGCGAGATTGTAAATCGAGGCCTTGTTTCTTTGACTGTGGTTGTCTAGGTATATCTGTCTCAATTTTCTGTTTTATATAGTTACATACAGCTAAATGCCGGTGTTTTTTTTATTTCGAAAATGTTAGAATGTATCAACCAGGTTTGACTGACAAGTGTTTATGAAAATTTGGCAGTGTCAAAATCATTCGATAAAGGTCAGGCTTGCATCCGGGTAGCTGAATTTGAAAAAAACAAAACATTACGTTACAACGCATCTCTCTCTCTCTCTCTCTCTCTCTCTCTCTCTCTCTCTATTTCTCTCTTTCACTCCCTTTCTCTCTTTCAATGAAGAAAGAGAGAATTCAATATGGTTGTATCGTTTTAAACAATTGGAGCTTGCATCTCGTACGCGACAGAGGAGATAGTAGTTTTGTGCGCACGCATGGGTCGACGACTAAATATGCTCCTATATTGTTAATGTTAAATAAATTATATATTTTATAAAAATGCATTTGTTCGCTATTTTTGTACAAGCGTTAAATTTCAGTATGCAATCCCTGCCATTAATGCCGGCGATGGAAATGTTTCCTGTAACGATATCCACCCGTTGATGTTTCCATGTGCCTATCGTTTCATATCGTTCATCCCCCCTCCTAGAGAGCTCGTTCCATTCCCAGAACGTTCCTCAACCAAGTAACTCTCCCCGGAAACAAACTCTTTTCATGGATTTGTTTTTTTTGGGGGGGGACCACAGATAGTTAGTGAGGAAAGTTGTTGGCGGTTGTTTCAGCTAGGTAAGTATTTGTTGCGAACGTTTGACGGGAAAGGGGTCATAGATTGGAGTTCAGTCGAGCAGCTACAATAAAAGTATTGAGAGAGCAGATATAAACTCTCCTCTGTGAGAAAGATGAAGTAGGAAGTCGGAAAAGGCCATCGCTCACTAAATTTCTAAGACGGTTCTGCACTCTGTCAAAGCAGCTTTTTTGGTAGTTTAAATGAAACTCCCTTGCAGCCAGTCATTACAGCATTTTTTTCCATAGGCATCACCACTTATCAAGGCCAAGAAGCAACTTGAGGATAAGGGTTAAAGAGTGATCATTAATGTAGATCAGGAAGTGAGGATGGACCCCTAAGGGACTCTAGCATTAATACTGAGAGCCTCTGATTTCTGACCATTAACCACTACTCTTATGAACCTATCAGAGAGAAATGATTTAATAATTGAGAAGACATTTCCAGCTATACCGGAGCTGGAGATTTTGTGAAGTAAACCTTTATGCCATACTCTATCAATGGCCAAGTACATTCTCTGCATAAAGTATGGTGTATTTTGTTTTACACGTCCAAGAATTCCCCTGGCGGTACACGTGTATCTAACTTGTGTCTATGGATTCATAATGTAGATTTTTACGTAGAAATCATGTTTGTAAATGTGCATGTATCATCTCCCTCGTACATTCGCCTTTGACAAACCTTACGCGAGAGAATAAATGTGTCTATTTATGTAAATCGATCTGCCCTTTTTTGTATCATTACCGTTTTCTTCTCCATTGTTTTCTCCCAAAAATCAACAGAGATTAGGCCATTCCTGTAATGATCTGGTTTCGGTTGATTTTGCGGTGGGGTTAAGTTCTATGCAGTTCTAGGAGGTCCGCCCTCCCAGGCCTTGCGTTCCCTCTTTGAGAAGGGGTTAGTTTATTGCTAATCGCCTGAGGCGTCCTCGCCGACGGGCTTCCCAGACACTTTTTGCAAGTCAGAGTGCCCCTCCTCTGGAGCGCTGACTTCTCAATCCCACTTTTCGACCCTGGTGTCTAAGCTCTTGCAGTGGGAGAGAACTAAATACCCCCTTCGTATGGATTCAAGAAGATACGTAATCAATATGGCGGGAAAAGATGTCCACCAGGCCCACCACTATAAAAAGAAACGTATAAAAATAGAATATTCTAAGTTTACTGAGTCAATAATCAAAGTTCTTTTCTTTTGTTATTAAAAAATGTGAATATATATTTACGCTGTATATTCGCATCCGAATAAAAGTTGACACACTTTAAGTTGCACTAGCAAAATATAGCGTTCGACTTAAATTATATCAATTATATAAATTTTTATCAATATGGCGGGGTTTTAACATGTTCAGAATACAACGAGATCAAAAGGAAGAAATCTATCCGCACAAAATAATTAATTTTTATTAACAGTTCAAGAAAACAAATTACAAAGCGTCCATGAAATACAAAAGTACAAAGAGCCACAAAAAAGATTTTGTAGAAAAATAAGTTTGTTTGATGTCCTTGTTTTTTTAAATAGAATAAACATGGAGGTTTGTGTATATTAACATGCTTGTTTTTTCGTAAGAAAGAATGTGCGCCTTTGAACTTACATGTAATTTTTTTATGGAAATTGCTCCATACAAGGCATGAAGCTACTTGATGTAAGGGTGTAACAAGAACAAAAGATTAATATTGCTAAGAGAGGGGATGCCTATTGACCTTAGTCTTGAAAAAAAAAACATATCTGTGGATAGAAGAAAAGCAGTGAACAGGAAGAAACTTCCGCAACCTTGAAAAAAAAAGTACTGGATTAAGAAGCTGTATTACAATTAGATATAACAGCGAATCGATAGCGACTACTAGACCAACCAGTCAAGAAAACTGAAACAAAGGAAGCCGGGAAAAGATTAGATAATTCTAAATAATACATGTCGTAATAATATTTTAAAACATAATTGAGACTAGCAACATCACATATGTGAGAGAGAAGTTGTAGAGAAGAAGCAGTGCGTTCGATGGGCCGTGTGGCTGTTTCGATGGCCATATTATAGTTTTTTTTTTTATTTTACTTCAGTCAAATTTCTCAAAAATCAAGGGCCCCCATTCCGTGGGCTAACACTTGATCTCTATATGAGATACATAGACGTTCATATATTCCAGTTAGTCTTAGTTGCCGAGTCTTGGATTTTTATGAGTTCTTTTATCGTAACAGGAAAATAAACAGAGGAGGCAACTCTGTTATCCTCGATACGTCTTGCTACAAAACCTTTAAAATAGCATCTATGTAATCATTTAGTGGCAGTATCAAAAAATAAAAATGCACCCAATTTGTTTTCAGCCATCATGGATGATTAGGTTGACAAGACTGACATAAATATAAAACTGAGCTATAGTTAGTGCCGAAGCTGTCATTGGTACAAAAACATAATGCTGATTTATTTTTTACATAAGAAATAATGAAATAATGGTGCACTATATAAACCAGTGAAGGATGAAAAGAAACATTTTGGCTAAATATATAATCTCTGGCTATGCTCATATCTATTTGGCTTAACCTTCTGACGACATTATAACGAGAGGCTGGCCAAACTCTAACGGGTTAACTCGCATTTATAACTGGCATCTTAGCATGTCATTCATGGTAGGCAAAATGAGGTGACGATGGCTAAGTGGTTAACAATACGGACTGAAAACTTGGGTGTGTCAAGTTCGAATCCAGTGTGTTCCATAGAAACATTTTCACTTGCGGTGTTGGCAACCATCACGTGGTCTCTCCTGTAAGTACCCGATGTCTTTCCAGAAATAATTCTAACTAGAAAGATATCAGAGAAACGAATGCTAACAATAGAATCGTCTGATTCTATTCAAAATAAATGAATAGTAGATAAAAGTTATAAATTACGATCTCTGTATAAAGGTAATAGTTGTTTTGTTTTAAACTAGCAGGACCCATGTACCGGCGTTGCCCGCTGGAAAGATGACACAAAGTCAGAGAATATTTCATTTATAGAACCCCTCTCCTTCAAAAACAAACCAAACTTATTTTCTAGCGCATTATCTTAGTTAATAGTTGAGATAGTTTTTGAAAAAAAATTTTCATGAGTTCAGTTGTTCCTATAATTACTGGAATGATGGCCATGTTCCTACGATTCAAGTTTCTTTTCATGTTGTACATAAGATCTTGGTATTTTATTATCTTTTATCTCTCAGCTCTGTTTAATCCAGCATCATTGCGAACACTTACTTCTACCAAAGTTGCTTCTTTCCTCTTCTTAGAGCATTAAGAAAGCCGTTGGTTCGTGGCAGTACTGGACAAAAGAATGATAACTAAAATCCCGAGGATTTATAAAGCATCTAATCAACCGGTGATGCCTTGTATATCTAAAATTTCGTTTGGAATTATAAATTTCTGCTATGGAGTATGAAATTGACGATAGCTACGAATGTTGGGACGATTAATCAGAATCGGAAATCGAAAAAATCAGAATTTTTGGGGGGGGGTATAGAAATCGATACCACAAAAAGCTTTTTTAGTCTTGAACGTAACGATAAAATTTCCGTTAGCAAGAGTACCGGTTTCTTTTTTTTTTTTTTTTCATTTTCTTATTTTTTTTTTTAAACACTTTTGAAATGGATTGCTATACTAAGAATATAAGAAACATGCATTTTCTCTTTTATTTAGATTTTTCCATTACACAAAATTGAGCCACAGCAACGCGTGGCAGGTTATAGCTAGTATATATATATATATATATATATATATATATATATATATATATATATATATATTTTATATCATATATATATATATATATATAGAGAGAGAGAGAGAGAGAGAGAGAGAAAGAGAGAGAGAAAGATAAAAAGGAATAAACAAAAATTATATGTTCATTAACGTTTCGTTTTTCCCAAGACTTCCTCGGGATAATTGAGTTTAAGAAATAAAGAAGCAATGCAATATTTGAAAATATATTTGTTGTGTTTGTAATGTGAAATGGATGTTTTTGTTCTACTTTAAAAAAATATAATAGTTGTTAGTATACAAACTGTTCAAGGCGTTTGTATGTGTGTATGGTATATTATACGGGATTATAGGAAAGAAATCGTCTATTATTTAGTGCTCGTAATTTATTACTGAAATTTAATTCTTAAAAGAAATGCATATTAGAAAGTTTATGACGTGAAATATTATTTAGAATTTAATATGGGTGCGATCATTCGCTACTAATATTTTAACCAATAAATCGTCCCTTATGCAGTTAGATACATTCGCGGAGAATAGTTTTAAAAAATCAAGTTGAATGATGGTGATGAATACTTAGATTCGATTGCAAATTTCTACATACAATCTGCTCAAAATAACAGTTGAAGACAAAACACTTCTGGAAAATCATTTGGAAAGTAACTGTTCGTTTGCAACCCGTTTATTAGATGTTATATGCACGATTATATAACATATTCTTCTTGGTGCCGTGACCATATACACTTATACACTCGAAATATAGACGAAAACATGACATATTCACTTTGGTGCCGTGATTATATACACATGCACTCGTTATATAAATGATTATATTGCATATTCTTGGTACCGTGACCATATACACTTATACACTCGACTTATATGTATATAATAACTGCACCAAAGCGAATATGTCATATTATCGTCTATATAGACGATAATATGTCATATTCGCTTTGGTGCCGTGATTATATACACTTATACACTCGTTATAAAGATGATTATATAACATATTCTTCTTGGTGCCGTGACCATATACACATATACACTCGATATATAGGAAGGTATATTATATATTAATTTTGGGGCCGTTACCATATACACTTATACAATCAATATATAAACGAGAATATAACATATTCATATTGGAGCCGTGATCATACACACTTATATACTCAATATATAGATAGGTATAGTGCCCCGCAAAAGTTTACAATACACATTTGAAACTGTCAGTTTTTGTATTTCTAGCTTCCAAATGGTAATGAAACTTTTTATAAACATGGAAAAGGTATTGAAACTAAGATAGGAACAGTGGGAAAAATAAAAAAAATAGCAATTTAATTCAACGCGAAGAGAAAACTCAATAATTAGCAACGCAAAAGTTTACCACATATTTAATTCGTTAGATTTCTCTATAATTTTATGACGGTTTTTCATAGTAAAATGCTTAGAAGCTTCTAGAATGTTCAGGAATATCAATAGTGTTGTGAGACCGGATCTCACCCCATAATGGACTCGTCCAGATCCTATATAATCAGTCCCTAAGGCTGATATGATGGAGCGAGATCTCAACGGATATTGTGCCTCGGCGAGCGAGATCTTACAGATACCTGCAACTACTACTATTCTCTTCATCTTTCTCTATATCCTTGTACTTTTCCTTAATACACTTGTAAACTACCTAATACGTGTTTTTCCGTGTCGTTATTGTGGACTTAACTAAGTTCCATAACAAATAGACATTGAAGTAAGCAATTACGTCCAAGGATGGAGTACTGCTGCCATATCTGTGCAGAAACTGCGAAAAAAGCCTATCCTGCCTTGACAGAGTACAAAATAGACTTCGTAGCCTAATGGAGGATGCCCTTTTCTCTTCCCTGCAACCTCTCTCCCACAGAAGGGACGTTGCGAGCCTGTCGTTGTTTTATCGTTATTTTCATGGCAAGTGCTCGTCTGAGCTCCAATCTCTGGTCCCTCTTGCCAATCTTTCACGAAAAAATACTCATCTAGCTGAAACCACTGTCAGTAATTTTCGCTACTCTTTATCTGTGCCTAAATCAAAATGTAGATTGCATGAACAAAGCTTCTTTCTTAGAAGTGCACGCCTGTGGAACTCTCTTCCGTTTGCCTGTTTCCCAGGATGTCTTAAAGTTCAACATAAACAAGTTCCTGATAAACTGCCCCATTAAGTAAGACACTTTACCAAATCTCCATTACTAACGATTACTACGATATTGTCCCATTGATTACTGTACACGCAATAACCCTTATCCCCGAGAGACCTCCGGGCCTTGATATGTGGTGACTTCCATGTAAAAAAGAAAATTAGTAAAAGTATTGCGTCATTCTTTATCTACTAAATGTATTGTAAACAACCACATCATGAAAAAATAAATAGATTGGTCAAGAGCTCAGAAAACGAATTGTAAATCTTCATCAAAGTGGATTGGGATATAGAACAATATCCAAACAGTTGATGGTTCCCTTGAATTCTGTTGGAACAATAATTTGGTAATTCAGTAATTTGAAAGTCTTACCAATCAACCCTTCTTTTGGCCTGATCAGGTCGTCCTCGAAAAATAACCAAACGTGCTGATAGGTTATTAACAAGGAAGGTTATGAATTCGCCTAGAATTACTCTTGGAGAACTGCAGAAGGAATTGGAAAACAGTGAAATTAAAGTTAGCAAGGACATAATCAGTAGAACCCTTCACCTTAAAGACATCTTCTCTAGATCAGCAAGGAAACTCCCTTTCTTAAGCCAAAGCATTTTCGTGCTAGGCTTGATTTTGCAAATGAGTATGCAAGCTAACCTCTAGAGTTTTGGCATAACGTGTTTTGGTCAGATGAGACCAAAATTGACTTGTGTGCTACTCCAAAAACACCGAAAATTTGGAGAAAAAAAGATACTGAATACCAGTCAAAACAACACTATTCCATCAGTAAAATTTGGAATAGGATCCATTATGATCTGGGGTTGTTTTAGTGCAGGAGGCGTAGAAAAAGTGGAAATAATAACAGGACAAATGAATGGAGGACTTTATAGGAGTATCTTGGAGAAAAACATTAAAGAAAGAGTTAAGTTGCTGAAATTGAAATCAGACTAGATCTTTCAACAAGATAACGAACCAATACACACTGCGAAACTCACACAAAATTAGTTAATTCAAATAAAATGAATGTTTTAAAGTGGCCTAACCAATCTCCCGGTCTCAACTCTATCGAGAATTTATGGGGAGAATTGAAATTACATGTCCATAGAAGAGGACCTTCAAATCTGCGAAAATTGGATAAGATTTGTGTGGAAGAATGGAATAAAATAACACAAGACGCGTAAGAAGTTCGTAGGAGATTACTCAAAACGTCTGCATGCTGTAATCAACAATAATGGTTATGCTACAAAATACTAGATATTATTTTGTAAATGTGTTGTAAACTTTCGTGTTGCTAATTATTGAGTTTTCTTGTGGCTTTGTGTTAAATTATTTTTTTTCCCCCACTGTTCCTATCTTAGTTTCAATACATTTTCTATGTTTATAAAAAACTTCATTACCATTTGGAAGCTAGAAATATAAAACTGACAGTTTCAAATGTGTATTGTAAACTTTTGCGGAGCACTATATATATATATATATATATATATATATATATATATATATATATATATATATATATATATAAATGGGTTAAAAAATTCCAACGAAAGAAAGATGTATATTTAAATAAGGGGGTAGTCACCAACAATGTGTATTTTTTAACATTATTTTATTATTCCGTGTCTTGGTTTTTCATTGAGAATTATGTCTGGATCATTGTAATAATGTTTTTAAATCATTGAAATCGTTTTTACGCGTTTCAGACGTTCTGTGAAGCGTCCTCGTCAGAAATTATTTTCAAATGTGTTGGAGATGTAAAAATGGCATTTTCGTACATAATTTGAAGTGTTTCCAAGGGGTGGAGGCGTGAAAGTGTCTATTATTCATTGGCATGTTCAATTTTTATTACTCTTTTATTGGGCTTGTCGGGGGGGGGGCGCTGACCTCGACTGTAGTCACTCTCGTGTGGTGTTTCTCTCTCTCTCTCTCACTCTCTCTTTCTGTTTGTGTTTTTCCCTTTTCCTTTAGGGTAGGGTGTGTGTGTGTGTGTGTGTGTTTTCTTTTATTGGTTTGAGAATGTGTGTACTGTTTTATAGTATTATGAGATTATTTGCTTCCCTAGGAAGGTAACTGTGATACAGGGTCGTTACTAATGTGTATGTGTGAGGAGGGGGCCAGCTCTTCTGAAATAAGGGTAGGGGTGCTTTCATTCTATTTTGATATTCATTTTTAGGATTTTTGGATTTTAGTATTGTGATTTTTCGGTTCAGTCTTTTCGGGTGTTCTTTATACTATGTTTGTTTAGATAGAGGGGTTTATTTAAAAATATGTATAGGGGATTTTTTAATGTTTCTATTTATTTCTCTCCCCATGTGGGTATAGCTCCCTACCACAAACAGTAGACGATGGGACAATACTAGCCACATTCGATGTTAGCAGCCTATATAGCAATATCCCACACACTCTAGGAAAAGAAGCTATCGCATATTGGATTGACAAACATACACAGACTTTACATCCCAGATTCAATAAACAATTCGTGATTGATAGCATCGACATAATCCCCAATAACAACTCCTTCCAATTCAATAAAGACACCTACATCCAAATACTAGGCACAGCAATGGGTACCAAAATGGCACCGACATATGCCACCCTTACACTCGCCTTCCTAGAAGAGACCCTTTATGAAAGGATAGAGCAAAAGTACGGGCACAATATAAAAACACTCTTCATAAAATCTTGGAAAAGATACCTAGACGACTGCTTTATCCTCTGGAGAACCTCATGGGGGGATATCAAAGAACTCAACACTTTGCTACAAAATCTATACCCAAAAATAAACTTCACACTAGAACAAAGCCCCACAGAACTACCTTTCCTATACATCCTAGTAACAATCAAAAACAACAACATAATCACAGACATCTACCACAAACCCACAGACACTCAACAATACCTCCACTTCAAAAGCCACCATCCTAAAAACTGTCTAAAATCAATACCGTATTCCCTAGCACGTAGAGTCTGCACCATAGTAACAGACAGACACCTCCGTTCAACTAGACTGAATGAACTACAAATAACACTGCGGAAAAGAGGATACCCACTACCACTAATACAGAAAGGTATTGAACTGGCTGAAAAGATTCCAATAGACCAACTAAGAACCCCAAAAGAACACAACAAAGAACAAATTTTAGCATACGTCTCTACACACAACACAAACAACCCAGAACTATTCACACAGATAACAAAAGACCTTATCCTCCTCAATCAGAACGACAAACTAAACAACATACTTAAAACAACAAAAATAATAAAAAGCAAACGCCAACCCAAACACTTAAAACACACCCTAACTTCTTCAAAACTCGTCTCACACACTACAAAAGGGGTTAAAAATGCAACAAACCGCGATGTGGAGTATGTGACATAATAATAGAAGGTAACACATACACATTCAAAAACCAAGCACAAACATTCAAAATAAAAAGGATCTAAATTGCACCTCCAGAAATGTAGTATATGCACTAAGATGCACAACATGCAACAAATCCTACATAGGCACCACCAAGAATTTCAGCAATAGAGTAGCCTTACATAAGAGCAACATCAAAATTGCAGATTACAGACACCTCTATGTTTCAAAACACGTACACACATGCAGTGGAAACAGCTTCAAAATAATGCCGATCTTCCAAACAGACAATTATTGTTAAAAAACTTCATCACCAGATTCACTCCTGAACTGAACAGAGCTTAATATCAACACACAAAAACATGAAATGCAAGACACACTCGCATGCACATCCATATACATATACATATACACAGCCACACATAAATCACAACCGACACATTAAAACACACACGTGCGCGCATACAACCACACACTAGATCTCTTCAAAATTGGCCTTTTTCTTCAAACATATGGAAACTGATATTATTCCCATTCTCCAAGGTCTAAATTGGCTAAATATACCAGTTATTGTGATCTTGGACCTTGGCTATGCCTGCCTCAAGAGCCATGTAATTTTATCGTTGACGTTTTTCAAAAACGCTGCAAAATATGGGATATTATGTCCTTCTTTTCATTGTAGCTTTCCAGAGGTTGATGCTATAACATTGAAAGTGGTACCAAATGAAAGCTAATAAAATTTGCTTGCATATGGTAGTACGCACAATAAAACACATGAACACCTGTAATTTTAATGCACAAACAGCTGGGACACTACAAAAAATCAGTTTGGTAGTATGATAGCACTGCACTGGCACATATATTGCATAAGAAACTGTCAGATAGGATGTTACTAATACATGTATTATCACTTGTTCAATGTGGCTTTTTTGAAACTGTCAAATTTTTTCCTGTGGTACTCCACAACTTGTAGTAAACAGCTTCTTTGCTCTGGGTCACTTATGATCTGAGTTGCAAAGTCACTCATTAGTTTCACACCTCTCTCAGCCACATCATTGGTCACTTTCACTGACCTCACAAACTTCTGTGCATTCCTGTAGCTGTCATTGTCTTCCCAGGTGTCAGCAGGAGTAGTGAGCCAGTCACATTTCACTCGAAGAGCATCAAACAGAAAGTGAGACTCTGGCCCTACCAGGTCTATGAGAACTGTAGCTGCATTGATGACAGGAAACACTGGCTTGCCTGTAACTCTCAGGTTTCTCTGTTTCTGACAGCTTGACTGCGAGCTTCTTTTTTGCAGACTTGGTCATGCTGGCATGTGAACTGAACAAGGTGAATGGCACTAGTTCCTGGGTCAGATACCAGCGGTGGTTGTTCATTTTCTTTAGAACAGATGTCCAGTTCATAGTCATACTGCTTGTATTGCAGCATGTTCTTCATAAGCTGGAGGTCATGGATAGGTGCATCAGCTGCAGATGTGGTGGTCACCCAGTGGCTGGTGTAGAATAAGGCCAGGAACTTGTTCATACTCTCCAGCTTGAAGATAGTGTCCGTGTTGTATTTTAGTTCCTTGGAAAACATGAGCATCTTCATACAGTAAATGCTCCTGGCCATCCATCGGGCTTGGTGAATGCCACCTGGCTTGGCCTCACCAAGCAGGATCAGGCACAGCTCTGCCACCTCTCTGTAATCTACCCTCGGACTTGCTTCCTCAAGGAAATTGCTTAAGACTGCAATTGTGCTTGTCTTTTTCTGTTTCAAGTCTTGTTCAACTAGGCCGAGAACTCTTGGGCAGTCCTTTACCAACTTGTCCCACTTCTCTTTCACATTGCTGAACATTGGGTTGTCAGGACTGAACACAGCCGCCCATACACTTCCAATTATTACCTCTGATATGTAATGGCGACAAGCGAAGTAGAATACCTTTTTGCCTAGTTTTTCTTCAATAAGCTTCGCTGCACCCTTGTTGATGCCACTGTTGCTTGCTGTGGTATCAAATACCAAGCCTACAATGTTGTCTGTGAGACCCCATGCTTCTATCAGTTCCAATGTAGCATTACACTGTTGGATTCCTGTGGAACTTTCTATGAAGGGCACACCAAGCAGCTTCCCTTCTTCATACTGTGGAGTACCAGAGACGAGCACTGCACGACTTTCCACTGGGTATCTTTCACCAAGAACATCCTGTAGAAGTTTTCCATCCCAGTGTAGTGTGCAGTAATCTGACGGACTTTCCTTGAAGTTATTCATGTAACTTTGGCACATGTTATGACGAGTGTTTATCCTATTTCGTCTTGTAGTAGAGGCTGATATAACAAAGTCATCAAGATCTGCGCCTCCTGCCTTCAACACTGCAGACACCATGGCTGTAGTCTGGTTGTCAGAGAGTGACAACCGATCTGCAGTGCTACAAATCTCTTCACTGGTCATAACTGAGTGTGGAAAGTGTAAGGTTATCGTACTCGATTTTAATGAACAGCTTGGTGTTGTCTCAGTGTATTCTGAACCCTCACTAGTACCAGAGCCTTGACTGTTCTCTGGGTCTTCATCACTTGAAATTTTCCCAACTTCTGCTGCTGCAGCAGTCACTGATGATAACATTCTCTCTTCTCTTTCTTCTCTGAAGCTTTTCTCTCTAGACTTCTTCCCAAACACCTTATCATGACCTGACATGTGTGCCAGGCGAGTGGTCTGTTGGTCCAAGTAGGAATTGACGCCCTCTTCTTTGGTCTCCTTTGTGAGCAGCCTGTTGCTTCTTATCTCCTCCACAACATCCTTTGCTCCAATATCAAATAACTTGTCTAAGTCCTTCAGAAAGTTAGCTCGTTTCTCTTCCTCTGGTTTGTTATTTCTTCCATTGTTTTGAACAATTTTCCTGTACTTTTCATGAAGGATCATGAAACGGTTGACTGCCTTTGGTCTAGTTAGTGTTTTAATCCTTGCCATATTCCAGAATGGCAAAACGACATCCACTGTATCATGGGCTAAAGACCTATTGTCACTGTTGGGATTATCATTCCTCAAATGCAGGAAATACTGGAACACCTGGCGATTAGTAGGAAGTTGAGAGCCCCTGATGCTGGAGCTGGGTTGCCCAATGAGATACACATCACTGAATGACCTTGTGGCAGGAGTTGCCACCTTTCTTCTCTTTTCAGTTGGTTAATCCCGTTTACTTGTATCGCTGACCACTTTCCCACAGCGTAGTTGTCTTCCAGATGCCATGTTGTCAGCAGTTCACAAATCTTAACAAATCAGCTTTAACTTACAATCTGAAATGAAGAGATAAAACATACTTAGTGATAATAAATTATATACATGCATTAAGAGTAACATTTTTGTGATAAAGTTATGTATTATATGATGGCATCCTTTCCAAGCATAAAAAATAGATATGTTTGTGCATTAAAATTAATTAAAATATACACAGGTGTTCACTACCATATGCAAGCAAATTTTATTAGCTTTCATTTGGTACAACTTTCAATGCTATAGCATCAACCTCTGGAAAGCTACAATGAAAAGGACATAATATCCCAAATTTTGCATCGTTTTTGAAAAACGTCAACAATAAAATTACATGGCTCTTGGCGCAGGCATAGCTAAGGTCCAAAATCACAATAACTGGTATATTTAGCTAATTTAGACCTTGGAGAATGGGAATAATATCAGTTTCCATATGTTTGAAGAAAAAGGTCAATTTTGAAGAGGTCTAACCACACACAGACATAACACCCCTATCTCTAATACAACACACTGAACAATACCAACCCTACTTAACCTCGAAACCAACAACACTAGGAAACACCTAGAACCATAGTATAATATCTGTTCCAACACCTCGCTCCCTCCTCAGTCAGTGGAAGAGAACCCCCTCATGACTGAGACAACTATCATCCCTTCTATCATCCCCCTCCCATACCTATACCCCCTCCAATTGCCCCCCCTCTGGGGAACAAAATCTTCCCCACACTAGGAACCGATCCTGGGTCTGGCCATACCCACATGGGGAGACAAATAAATAGAAACATTAAAAAAATTCCCTCTACATATTTTTAAATAAACCCCTCTATCTAAACAAAATAATATAAAGAACACCCGAAAAGACTGAACCGAAAAATCACAATACTAAAATCCAAGAATCCCAAAAATAAATATCAAAATAGAATGAAAGCACCCCTACCCTTATTTCAGAAGAGCTGATCCCCCTCCTCACACATACACATTAGTAACGACCTTGTATCACAGTTACCTTTATAGGGAAGCAAATAATCTCATAATACTATAAAACAGTACACACATTCTCAAACCAATAAAATAAAACACACACACACACACACACCCTACCCTAAAGGAAAAGGGAAAAAACACAAGCAGAAAGAGAGAGTGAGAGAGAGATAAACACCACACGAGAGTGACTACAGTCGAGGTCAGCGGCCCTCCCCCCGACAAGCCCAATAAAAGAGTAATAAAAATTGAACATGCCAATGAATAATAGACACTTTCACGCCTCCACCCCTTGGAAACACTTCAAATTATGTACGAAAATGCCATTTTTACATCTCCAACACATTTGAAAATAATTACTGACGAGGACGCTTCACAGAACGTCTGAAACGCGTAAAAACGATTTCAATGATTTAAAAACATTATTACAATGATCCAAACATAATTCTCAATGAAAAACCAAGACACGGAATAATAAAATGTTAAAAAATACACATTGTTGGTGACTACCCCCTTATTTAAATATATATATATATATATATATATAGTCATCCACATACAGTACTGTTTCGCTGTTTCACAGCTCATCAGTGCGGCTAGACAGGCAACTACCTCAAGTCAGGATAGAAACCCGACCGTTTGTACGGCAGTCAAGGCTCCTAACCATTACGCTATTGGCGGCTGCTTGAACGAGTAGTGAGTTTAACGATGTTTTGATATCGTCTGAAATACCTCTGCTCGATTTGTTTATACAAAGAGCGTCGCTTATATGCTAATGGTAATTCGTGTTTCACTTCTCAATATGCTCAACTCAAGGTGAGGAGCACTATAGTCATCCACATACAGTACATATGTGTTATATATATATATATATATATATATATATATAACACATAATTAGCTACAGCTACGTCAGCTTCTTCCACACCAACACAAACACTCTGCGGAAACACAAGTTTATTTTTATTGTTAATTGATTGAATTATGTTAGTTCTTTGTTTGGCGTTTATTATGTAACATGGCTCAACACATTAGAGAAAAATATCCCTTTCTTTGTTCCGACGAATTCTTTCTTTAATTTCTTCTGTCCATTCTTTTCATTCTTCTTCTTCTTATTATTATTATTATTATTTTTATTATTATTATTATTGTTGTTGTTGTTGTTGTTGTTGTGGCTGCTGCTGCTGCTGCTGCTGCTGCTGCTGCTGTGACGTTTATAACAATCAGTAATTCTTAGCTTCGACGTTCGGCCTTCGAGTCTCATAAATTCTTAATGAAGTCAGAATGAAATAGGAAAGCTGCTTTCATCAACAAAAATAAAAGGCAAAATATTATGAAACACTTAAAGCATAGATGATTGTTTCTAGAAGAGCGAATGGGCTTTGATCATAAAGAATGTTTAATAAGAAATATTTGTACGCAAGTTGAACAAGCCAACTTGGTTACAATTTTGTGTTAACCGGATATTGGAATTCTGTGAATGTTTGCACAAAGGTTTAGCTTTTAAGAAGATTAACATTCTATTTGTACACTAGCAGGGAGACCCGACGTTGCCCGGGATTGAATGTTGATCAACGGATTTTTCACACGCCTATATTTTTATTATCATCGAAATCCGTGAAATCGCCCAGTGGTAAGCTTCACATGCCTCCATGCGGTAACTTACCCACAGTAGAATTTTCACGGCCCGTTGTTCTATCATTGTTGCTAAGCGACAACATGGAAAAATTGCTTTATTGATGATAGATAAATTAAAATAACGGTTTCGAGGGTATTATCGGGGTATTCTGAGACAAAACTTAACTAGGACCACTCTCAGACTTATACACTAAAGTTCTGTAAATTTTAAAGAAAATCTGTTCAGCCGTTTCGAATAAGGAACGAACTCTCATACACACAAAGTCGTATTTATATAATTGTAGAGATTCGATTTGAGTCGTTCATAATTAAAAATGCTAATTTTTGTGTACCGCAATGGAAGTCCTAAAATCAGTATGTTTGTACCATTCGTCATGGATACAGTCTTGTAAAAAATTCCAAATTTAAACTATTGTACAAATAAATTGCACTCAAGTGTTGAGAAGTGTGGAACAAGAGAAAAACAAAAGACAAGAAAAAATAAGTTTAGCAAGCGTATAAAATATGGGGTTACTTGAAAGGCAATAGGTATGAAGTTAAGTTATGTTGCCAACTCTGTTTTGAACCCTCTCTAAGAGTGAGAGATAGTAGCAATGCACCAGCTCGGATGTGGCAACAATAGTCCGTGCACGTTTGTAACCTTCAAGCATGATAGAGAGAGCTCACCTTCTTTGCAGCAGCCTTGGAAATAACCTCAATGTAATTGTTATAATTCTCAAATAAAATAAAATTAAAACTATTATACAAATAAAACTGCACCTAAATGGTAGAAAGCCTGAGGAAAGCGAAAAAAAAAGAAGCATAACAAAAGACAAGAAAAATAAGTTTAGCAAACGTATGAATTGTAAAGTTACTGGAAAGGCAATGGGTATGAAGTTAAGGAACACAAAAGGAAGCTGAGATAGGATTGTTAGTAAAGGTGTGGCGATCATTAGGACAAAGAAGGTCAATATATTTTAAAGTTTGTTTTAGGATCGTCATCGAGTTCTGCGACAGTTAATAACAGTTCTGTACGTTTTGCGGACAGTCTTGAGTTTGCGACTCTTGACGACAATGGCAGTCGACAACAGTTGCAAGTTTGGCTCAGTTGAAATGAGATCGTGGCACTGAAGTTTTTTTTTCCGTCTGCGTATCAAACACGGCGCCAATATAAATATTAACTGGTAATGGTAAATTCAGCAACCTAATTGGTATTGGGAAAAACGAGAAAGACAATAATCGTATAGAATCTTACTGTGAAAATTAGCAAGTTCATGTGTAATGAATTGGACGACTTTGGTGCAGACCAAACTAAACTGAAAGGTGAATGGGCAATGCGAAACTAGGTGCTTCGGGTATCCTAAAAATATAGTAAAGTTGTTTCAGTGTACAATTACCTAGTTTTTCTAAATAATTATATGAATTATTTTTTTAAACTTTTTATTCGCCTCAAACAAGGCATTTTGCCGCTGGGACTATTGAGGTTATTGTGATTAGGGAGTCACATTTATAGGAGACATTCTACGTGACTATTGGAATGGTAGACCTTGCAGCCTAAAAACATATTGAAAAACTTAAAAGATAAGATCCGATTAAATTTCACTGTACATATTAACAATATAATTTGTAATATATTGAATAATTTTGGTCCAAATCTGGCACGGGAGGTTTTTTTCTGCTAATATATTTTGCTTTGTTTCATTTTACTTTAGTCGAAGTTCTCAGAAATTAAAGGACCTCCATTCCTGTGCCAACACATGATCTCTATATGATAAGCATTCAAATATTCCGGGCCTGGATATGACCTTAAACTATATCCGGTGGTGAGGCCCCAGCTTGTGGGCTTTGCGGAGTGTGGAGCCACCCTTTAATTACTATTGCTCCCAGGTCCACTCTGACCCGGAGTTGTAGTAACTGTTAGGGTCCCAACTATGGGTTAAATAGAAACCGATTTGAAAACAACAAATATATTATATTAAAAAAAATTTCTTCAAAATCTATGGATTCGGTATTAAATAACCTGAAAAGGGTTGATATGCCGTAAATCAAAAACAACCAACATTCAAATATTCCAGTTATTCTTTACCTCTCAATTTCCTTCTCCCAATCGACCACTTATTTATGTTACAGTATATCTTTCTTGTAATGTCCTAGTTTTACCGGATTCCAGGACACGAATTCATCTGGTCTGATGGAGTATCCAACTTCATGCTGTTATTTAAGGTAACTTCACTTGGAGAAAGTGCATCATTCCTCGAAAAAGCCATGAATCCCATGTACTTTTCAATATTTAATCAAGTTTTCCTTGCAACACAAAGTACTCTCATGCGGGGTTGTCCTGACAAACTCCAGTACAGAGAGATCTTAAATGCTAGTAGGCGTTCAAATTCTCATAATGTTTCCGTATATGACTACTCGATGGCAGTTTTGATAAATGATAGAATACATTCGTTTCGTGGATGGTCGTCTTCAGAAAGAATCGAGTTAGCGAATATAAGAGAATGTTAGTCACACAAGAGTTGCACCGCGTAATTACGAAAACCAACTTTCTTTATTTGTTTCACAATTGCTTTTAGAAGAAAGTAATCCAGAAAATTATTTCGACAAAAATTGAAAGAATTATGATAACTAGCAGAACCCGTGGAAATCCCACGGTTATTGAAATTTTTAAAAACGCATAAATAAAATAAATAAAAAAAATAAAATAAAACAAATAAGAACGGATTTAAAAGAAGTTTTTAGTAAAATCTGTTTCAACCTTTTATTTAAGGCTAAAAATAATTAATTTTAAAAAATTACATTTTTTCATTGAAAATTCCAAACACCGCTTCTTTTTGTTTGTTTTTCTGAATAATGCTTTATATAAATTATAAAGGAGTAGATTTCAATTCATTTTTACCTTTTTTATTTAAAAATAATATACAATCAAGCAAAAAAGTTACCTCTCAACATTACTTTTTTAAATTATAAAATAAAAAAAGCAATTTGAAACCATAAATAAACGGCCATGTATTTTTTTTATTTTTGTTTTGAAAATCTTTAGCAAGGAAATGGTTTTAATGATTTTAACTGATAAAGACCTATAAAGGGAGGTAATTCGTTTCTCATTAATTAATGTTTGCGATTTTTGTTGCCGTATAAGTTTTTTTATGCTCGTGTCTGAAGTATGGTGAAATTGTAGGTCTAGCCGCCTAAAATAATAAAAAGTAAAATTAGAAAAATAAGCTCGTGTAAGATTTTAATTTACAAAATTACTTACCTCCATCAAGGCGGATATAATTTTCTCGGTCGGGTGTTTTTTTTTTTTTTTTTTTTAACGTACATATCGCTTGGTTAATCGTCAGCAAACTTGATCAAAATATCGATCATAGTCTAACTAAGAATTTATTTAATTTCGGAATATTAGAATAAAAGGTTATTTCACATTTTTTGCGTTAAATTCGGTTCTGCTCCTCATAGAAACTCACGACTTGGCCCATATTATAGTCAATGATGATCTGCATTTTTTAAGATATTGATAATGACCATTGATTTTGAAAATTTCGATCATAGTCGAAATTTTGCTGGTTGCAAAATTTGATATATCTGTGGCACTATACCTTAGTGTCACGGTTGCTAACACATTCTTCGGCATGGCCGGGTGGTGATTTGGCAATAAGCGTAGAGATACACGGAAATGCAACCCCAAAATTCCTTTTCCTTGATCTTGCTCTTTTTCGTCTGGACAACATCGGGTAAGCACGCATATTTCTGTCCGTCCGTAAACGAGAGGGGGCACCCCTCCCCCTCAACACTAGTTAAGCATAGATAGTTTAATAATTGTAGGATATGTAAAGTGTAAATTGTTTTTGTAATATGTAGTGTACACATAATGTATAATAAATAGTTTATTATGTTTCATAAATATTACGATTTTGTCGTGTTGTGCGTTTTCTTGTGTCTGCTATGAATGCCTCCATTACACAACGAAGCGGTCCGGCGGACGAAGGAAGATTCCAACAAGAATGCCACCAGGGTAAAGAGGTCATCTTGAGAGAATAAAGGAGCCACACACTCACATCCAACATCTCAGGTATTCTTTTCTTCTTACAGACCCTAGTGACTGGCCCATCTTCACATCTTCATGAGACCGTTTCTAAGACATTTGGTGTAACACGTGAGGTTTGTCACATACCAGTGACCGGCTGATACTGTTATAAATGTTGCTTTTAGACGAAAGATTGACTCTTAAAAATAGTCCACGGCAGAACCAAAAATAATAGCCACCGACATCTTGACCCGTTTTTGTTGATGTTTCCATGTGCTTATCTGTGGATATCGTTTATTCACCCAGGGAGCTGGTTGCGTTCCCAGAACGTTTCTCAACCAAGTAACACTCCTCCGGGGAAGCGATAGTACCATATCTCCTGGAACTAACGACAACCACTATGCAAAATTTCAGCTTGGTCAGATGAGTAGTTTTTGAGTTTAACGTTTTAATGTATAACTTCAGGAATATTTCATGCAACATTGGAAGTCAGTCCAAGATAAGATTTGTCCGTCCATACGATGTAAGACGGAGGTATGAACTCTCACAACTGTTTTCTGCTATTGATTTATTAGATACTTTAATTCTCTTTGAACGCAGATCTAAACACATCTGGTAGAAATGTTATGTTCTCTC
Organism: Euprymna scolopes; assembly: GCF_053919585.1. NCBI lineage: Eukaryota > Metazoa > Mollusca > Cephalopoda > Sepiida > Sepiolidae > Euprymna > Euprymna scolopes. The sequence goes on along the minus strand of NC_136491.1, from coordinate 39,944,738 downwards.
GGGGAACCGACCTTGACGTTTGAAACACATAATACAGAAAAATATGTATGGTGTATATACCTGCGACACAAAGAAAATATCATACACCAAAAATCACGTAAAATGATCAGCTAAATCAGAAAATCATGTTTAAGTGATTAATTGAAATTTAGAGGCATTACGATGATGTAAAAGGCTGGTGTTAAATTTTATTTCTAAAGATTGTTTTAAGGGAAAGTTAACTAGTGATGAATGTGAGTTTTCCCAATGGACCCCTTCCCATTAAGAATGGATTTCTAAAATCTCGCAAGTTTGACTTACTTTGGAATTATCTCTCTTGTCCTTCAGATTATTTTCAACATGGCGTCCAGAAACTGTCAATCATCATTTAACAATTAAATGTAATGATTTTTATATATATATATATATATATATATATATATATATATATATATATATATATATAACTGTTTGATTAATTTACGTGATTTTTGGAATACAATAGTTTCTTTCCCTCATTGATATGGACACCATAAGGATTTTTCTTCATTTTTATTTATTTATTTATTTATTTTATTTTATTTTTTATTTATTTATTTATTTTTTTTTTTTTTTTTTTTTTTGACGTGAGAAGTTATGGACTTGAACCTCGATTAGTCTATATTCTTGCTTAAACTAAAAATTCTTGAGCCAGACTTGTCCAACCTGGAGGACGAATGACTTATGTAAATTTGAATGCTATTCAAGTAGTGCCAGTTTATGTTTAAAAAATAATCAGGATTTTTTCCCCCATTTTCTTATCATTTCGTTCTAGCTGGGGATAGAGCATCCTACCGGATGCCAAACATTCACCTTCTATTTCAGACATTGCAACTGAGATCTATTTAAGATTCTAACCTTCTCTTTAACTGTTATTTTTTAAATCTCTCTTGCACTTGGTTCACCTGGTATATTTGCCAGGTAGTTTTTAAAATGATTTAGTTGCTGAAATAATTACTGGAATGGTGAATCTTAATGTTTCAGGACATCGCTAATGAGTTATATATTGCCGTAAATGCGAGAAGATTCTAATAAATATCGCATCTTTTGTTGTTATGACTTTGTTCTTTCGCTAATTTTCGATGGACAAAATTGTAAAGGACGTTTGTTGCAAATCAAAATGTCTGACTTGTGAGCATCTCATTACCTTATCTCTTCCTACCTTGCCATAACAGGTTTATTCATAACTGGTATTGATTCTCGCGATAGAGAAACTCGTTTTCTTTATTGCTTATTGATGCTTGACAGGATGGTGGATCCGATTATTATCTGACACGAGCAGTTTCATTGCACGCCGATATTTGACAATCATTCTGAAACCAATTACATCTTTCATGTATTTTTCTTCTTCTTCTTCTTCTTCTTCTTCTTCTTCTTCTTCTTCGTCCCCCTCTTTTTCTTCATCATCTACTCCCTCTTCTTTCTCCTTCCCTTTTTATACTCCTCATCCTCCTTCTTCCTTTTTTTCTTCTTCTCCCTGCTTCTTCTTCTTCTTTTTCTTCTTCTTCTTCTTCACTCCTCCTTTTTTTCTCCTCCCTGGTACTTCTTCTTCTTTTCTTTTTCGCCTCCTCTTCTTTACCCCGTCCCCCTCTCCTTCTCCTCCTTCTGCTTCTTCTTCTTTACTTCTTCTTCTTCTTATTCTGTGTCTTCATCAAATACTCTTCTTTCTTCTTTTTTCTTCCCACCCTCCTTCTTTATCCTCCTCCTCCTCCATCTTCTTTTTCTTTCTTTTCTTCTTCTTCTTCTTCTTCTTCTTCGTCTCTTCTTCTCCACCCCTTCCTTCTTCTCATCCTTCTTCTTATTTTTCTTTTTCTCTGTCTTCATTACATACTCCTCCTTTTCCCCTTCTTTTCCACCCCTCTCCCTTCTTCTTCTTCTTCTTCTTCCTCTTCTTTTTCTTCTTCACCTATCTCCATTTCTTCTAATTTCTCCTCCTCCTCCTTCTCCTCCTCCCCCTCTTCCTCCTCCTCTACCCTTTCTTTTGTCTTCTTCTTCTCATCCACAGAAAAAAAATCATGTCAGGCGAATAATATGATTGATTTGACCATACGAAAGAAATAACTAATCACTTTTTGAACATTTGATCAGTAAATAAACTGATCAGCCATTAATGATTGATATTTCATTTTTAATCTGTGGCGAAGATGGCGGTAGGGAAATTAATTGCCATCACAAATTTTGAAAATCTATACGTTAATACCGTCACTACCTACCTACCTACCTACTTACCTACCTACGTACAGCATGATGTGTACTAATACTAATAAATATACCGTATGTAATAACATACATCATGATCATAGTTACACACCGGTTCTCGTTAGATCACCAAAGTTAAGCAGCATTAAGCTCAGTTAGTGGCAGATGGGCGGCCATTTTGGAATAACTGGTACTGTAAGTTGGAGGAAGTCGACATGTCTCTGCGAGAACTACACAGGCCCAATGCGTGGCCACCGAGAGAAAGAAGAAATCTGAAATAGCATTTTTTTTTTTTTTTTTGCCTTCAGTTCTATATCGAATTTTGTTATCTGTCACGTTTAAGCTTGAAATAGCATTTTCGTTGGTTTGTCATGCTCAAGTTTTAATGGCTTTTTTGTTGTCTGTCTAACTTAATTTTTAACACCATTTTCGTCAGATTGTCACGCTTAAGTTCAAAATATTGTTTACATCATTCTTTCATGCTTAAGTTTGAAATTACATTTTTATTGTTTATCATGCTTAAATTTGAAAAAGCCTTTTCGTTGGTCTGTCACACTCACATTTTTAATAGCATTTTGTTGCCTGTACCTGCAGTAACTTTTGGAATTAATTTTAACCCCGTCTTTCACTTTTAAATATCATTTTCGTCAGTCTGTCACGCTTATGTTTTATTAGCATTGCTTCTGTTTGTTACGACTAAGTTTGAAATGACATTTTCATCAGTGTCCCAAGATTAAGTTTCAAATGGTATTTTTGTTGTTTATAACGCTCAAGTTCGAAATAGTTTTTTACGTTGATCTGTCATGCTTAAGTTTTTAACAGAATTCGTGTTGTTTGTTACGATTAAGTTTTGATTTACACTTTACCAGTTTGTCACGCTTAAGTACTTGAAGCTATTTCCAGTCTTCGTCACATTTCGCTTTGAAATACAATTTTCGTCGGACTGTCACGTTTAAGTGAAACGAAAGTTTAATTTGCGAAGAAAACTGAAATAATGTGATTAAAATGAAATACGTATGATACACGTTTATTGGTAAAATTACAACGCACTATTTTGTAAAATAGACAAAAATTTATTCGTTTAAAATTAATATTTCGACGTAATATGCCATCGTCAGAACTTTTTTCTTGCCATGCTGGTAAATGGGTGAATTCAGTAGTAGATAATCCGTGTGTTGTTCTTCAACCGTAATATTATCTAATGTCTAGAAGATTCATTTTAAAATTTAAACGACGTTTATATCACGGAGAACCTATGGCCTCAGTGTTTATATAAAAGGATTAGAGGTGGGAAAGGATGCCATAGAGGCCACAACCAAGAATACCTGAAATGAATAACGTTGGAAGTGTGTAGATTCTGACTCCATATAAAGACAGACGAATATTGAAGGTTGAGAACCGATTTTATTTACTACCAACAATTTGTATTAGGGGAGGCAAAGTGTTCGTAGGATGGAATGTGATTTAACAAAGGAGATGAATGTTCGTAAAATGTTTGTAGATATGCATGAATTGACAAGGAATGAATGTTCGTAAAATGTTTGTAGGTATGTATGAATTGACAAGGAATGAATGTTCGTAAAATGTTTGTAGGTATGTATGAATTGACAAGGAATGAATGTTCGTAAAATGTAACTTATCTTTTGAACGATGGAGAGGGTTAGGGTAGGCCGGTCATCCTACTGTCGGTGATGCGTGTCCTGGCTTGTAACTGGCAAGCGAGTGACTTCTTTCATCAGCGCTAGCAGCCCGGTGTCTTCGTCGTCTTTCTCCTCCTCACCCTTGGTTCTCTAAAAACCCTCATTTTATAGTGGCAAACTGGCTCCCAGTAACTGTGATATTTGAGGTGTTTATTTTAGGCGCGGAGCTCTGCCATTGGTCGATAATTATTTTGTGGTTATCTTATTTTTTTTTTCTTCTTAAACGGAAGCGATGCGTGGAGCCATGTGTAAAAGACGATTTTTCATTTTGTCTCTCATGGTGGATGCGTTAACATCCGGTTCGCTGCTAATTCTCATCATGTTCCCACAAACGCAACCTTAACTACAATGTGATTAATTGTCTTGTCGCCATTCACAGCAAGTAATAAGAGTGCGAAAGGGACATAACTCATTTTTTAAAATTAATTTGTATAGCCTGTAAGGTTCGGTTAAGGACAAAAATCGAAATCAAAATGGCGGCCGCTTTTGAATCTGTGTTGGCGAGTCATGCGAACTAACGCGAAATATCATTACTCATATGCAAATAAGATGGTGTCGACTTCGATAAAAAAAAAAATCCTGTTTTCACAGGAGGGCAATTTTCAGAGTCATGAGGTTTGATAGAAACGTGTGTACGTGTCGAGCCGACTTTAACCACAAAAACAAAAACCACAAATATTTTTAAGAGAACTTCGTGGCTTGGTGGGGGATGTCCTTTTCTCTTCCCTGCAACCTCTCTCCCACAGAAGGGACGTTGCGAGCCTGTCTCTGTTTAATCGTTATTTCCATGGCAAGTGCTCGTCTGAGCTTCATTCTCTGGTCCCCCCTCGCCAATCTTTCACGAAAAACACCCTACTAGCTGAAACCACTCTCAATAATTTTCCCCACTCTTTATCCGTGCCTAAATCAAAACGTAGATTCCATGAACAAAGCTTCTTTCTTAGAAGTGCACGCCTGTGGAACTCTCTGCCGCTTGCCTGCCCCCCCCTCCGAATTCAACTTGGATGTCTTCAAGTCCAACACAAACAAATTCCTGATGAACCGCCCCCTTAAGTAATGACACTTTATAAAATATCCAAAACTAACTATTACTACGATACTATCCCATTGATTACTGTACACACAATAACCCTTATCCCCGAGTGGCTTCTGAGCCTTGATAAATGGTGACCTCCATGTAAAAAAAAATATATATATATATTTACTTACATCATTTAAGCATACCTCATCTGTATATGTCGGCAGCGATAATACGGTGAGCTTGCAATTAAGTAAATAATTTGGGAGCAACAATATGTCACGTATAACTGTTTTCAGTGGCCACTTATGCTTGCGTCTGAAAAAACAAAATGATTAAGAAAGAAAATAGAGCAAAGTTGACTAATGACTTACTCAGGCCAAATCACTGCAAAAAAATAGTTCGCCTCAAAGTTGATTTCCGAGAATAAGTTTTAGTAAAGGTAAATCAAGTGGGGTTTGAAAGTTATGCGGTTTTATATATCCGCGAAAATAGTAGAATGAAGTGCGTCTAGAAATAATGTGCAAGTTATGATTTCGTCTACAGAGTTGCGTCCTATTATGACGTTGTTTAGATTCTACTCAATATTATTTGATTTTTACTTGGTAGTCACCATTTATCAAGGCCTGAAGGCCACTCGAGATTGAGAGTTAATGATTGTAAGGTGGTAGTGAAGTAATCGTTAATGATGTAAATTGGGTAGAATTTGATTATTTATGGGGACGGTTCGACAAGAACTTGTTTACATTGGATTTGAAGTTACCATGTTGTATTCAACCGGGAAGCAGGTCAGTGGAACAGTGTTCCACAGGCGGGAAGTTCTAGAAAAGAAGCTTTGTTCATGGAATCTGCGTTTAGATTTAGGCACAGATAGAGAGTGGAGGAAATCGTATATAGTGGTTGTAGCTAGTCGGGTATTTTTTTATGAAAGTTTGGCAATGGGGCATAGATTGGAGTCCAGTCGAGCACTTGCCATAGAAAATAACGATAGAGCAGAGAAGACTCGCAACGTCTTTTCTGTGAGAAAGAAGTTGCAAGGAAGAGAAAAGGCATCACCTACTAGGTTTCGAAACCGGTTTTTGAAATCTATCAAGGCAGGATAGATTAAGCAGACTTTTATACATGACTCGGTGCGTTGTCTTGCATATCTATATCTTCTACTCCTATAAATTTGGGTTTTTGTATAGTGATATCCATATTAAAAACTCTTTTTTTCCATTAATTTAAAAAGAAAATGCAACTTTGTTATATATAGATCGTGGAATTGCATTCATCTGCAAAAGATCTAGCTAATTAGCTTATTCTTTTAAACATTCATTTCAATAATTTCCCTATTAGTTTTTTTGGTTTTCTTATGGAATGATCATCTTTAGTTAACTATTACGTGTAATTATATTCATGTAGATATTCTACATGATGTATACTTGCGTAATATTTGAAATCTTGAGAAAGTCGCACTCTCCCTTTCATCTAAAAATTCTAGAAACTATTTTTATCAAGTCTTTGAGACCTTCATTTTGCAGACAAATAAAAAATCTTTTAGGACGTAATTTGGTTTTAATTTTCCCTCCGCTTATTTTTATTTTTATTTTTACTCCCCCGCCATATTCATGACTATTTTTTTTTAAATCTTATTTTCCTCGATTTAGCTCTGTTGAATGAGGAACGAAACCTGGTTAGCTAACCTTTATTTTCATCTTTTATTTTTTTAATCATAGTGTTGATTGGTCAGTATTTAGCCATGATTAAATTTGGTACCACCCTCCAAGAAAAAAAACTGTATATATATATATATATATATATATATATATATATATATAGAGAGAGAGAGAGAGAGAGAGAGAGAGAGAGATCAAAGACCTACACTTTGATAAAGGTTGTTTACTAAGTCATTCAAAGAAATATTGCTCTAAAAAGCTGCAGTAACTTTTAGGGTTAATTTTAATCCCGTTTTCACTTTAAATTGACCCACGAGTTCTTAACCAATAATAATCCTAGCCCGTATCATAATTCCATCGCCGCCTTGCGGGTGTTTAAACAATTGAGCCCATCCATCAGACATAACGAAGGTGATCCCTGATTCGCCTCTAAATATCACTTCACTTAAATCAGTGTTCATGTATATTTTTCCCACTGCAATCTTCTTTTCTTGATGCTTGTTATTGTTAAAATGGTTTTTCTCTTTTCGATTTTTTACATCAACAAACTCCCTTAATGCTTTACCTCGTGTTTCCCTTGACACCATAGGAGCTCCAGCGGCTTTAAATATAAACGCACTTGACGCATTTGCAGTTTACATCAATTCTCATCGAATATGTGATACGTCTCGCTCTGTTAAATCCCTGGATTCAACCTGAGCTTTTTCTCTTGGACAAAATTCCCATTTGATATATTTGCTTGATTGTCCGATGATCCCTTCTTCAATTCGTTAGACATTTGCAGCGAAGACATTCTTTGCCAGTTTCTTAGTTTACATAATTCTTTTTATTTGTTGTTGGTTCTTTTTTTACGAGCGATAATACTAAATTTTAATTATTTGCAAATAATTTCTTGCCATACAAATTGCTATAATTACTGAAAATAAATGTTGAATATCAATACGAAATTAAACATTGGGAGTTAAATTCGCTGCCAGCTATAGTTCTATTAAGTTTATTATCATTGCCAAGCTATTTTTCTGCAATTTCCCCAAAACTAAAGTCAAGAAATAATGCATATGAATATATGGAATATATATAAAATTTTTATTACTTATTTTTAAAGGAATTGTCACGAGACACTTTTACTAAAGAAATTGTCAGTTTTTATCAGTTTGTATATTTTTTTGTAATAAAAATAACTCAAATCAGCTTTTATTTATAGTGAATCATTCAAGTTATAACTTATATATGCATTCGCTAGAAAAAAAAACGTAATACATGGCAGGGGCTAAATACGAGATAACTCGTAAACAAGCTATTCAATATGTGTTATTTTGACATGCCAATTCAAGTTAAAGACAGTTATCGTACATACCGAGCACGTATTGACAAATAGAAAAAGAATTTCGTTACTACGAGTTTACTCGTAATAGTAACATAATGGTGATTAGAGGAACTTGGACCCTTTTATGTTATATAAACAAACAAACAAACAAACACACAGACGTTTGCCCTTTATATATGTGATATAAGGATTGAGAGTATTTTGCCGCTCAATCCCCAATCTTGCCCAATTTTTTTTATTTGTAATGCAAAACAATTTTTTTTTTAAATATTTATAAAAAAGTTAGATGTTATTATGGGTTGTTAGCTAAGTAGTTTATTTTTATTAACATGGGTTCAACGACTGAGCAAGCTGATTTGAGTAATTTTACCATCTTTAAACTGTCAATTACAGAATATATAAAAGACTGTAAATTGCGAACATGCTTTTGTCTGAAAACGATTCTAACTTGCAATGAAAAATATAAATAAAATTCGTAAAATGCTGATGTAAAAATAATAAAAGCAAGTTTTGTTTTTATTTGCAGATTTTAGATGCGGAAAAAGTGTCAATTTAAAAAAAACAAGACGTCTCTGAGCCTTGATAAGTGGTTATGCCTATGTAATAAATAAAGTTAAAGACAGTTGGTATTTATTTGCTCCCCCACCGAGCAAATTAGGCACAAGGCCGATTTTTAATGTGAGGAGTGAAGGGGAAATGGGGACCAACTCCCCGGAGAGTAGGAGAGCTGGATAGTGACAATTGGTATGAAGGGTTGCCCCTACATTCACCAAGGTCTTATATGTGGGGTTTCCCCACATATGGTCTTTTCTTGCAGTATCTGCCGGAACATGTGGTGTTTATTTGCTCCCCCACTGAGCAAATTAGGCACAAGGCCGTTTTTAATGTGAGGTAAAAACCAGCTCCCCTAAAAGTAGGCAAAAAGGGGGCACTCTGGTTACCAAAAATAATAATTGTCCCAGTATAGAGGGTTTCCCCTCCATTGACTGGTACAAATTATCTTAAGTGCAGCATCTGCCGGAACAGATACTACACTTTGAGGTATTTATTTGCTCCCCCACTGAGCAAATTAGGCACAAGGCCGATTTTTAATGTGAGGAGTGAAGGGGAAATGGGGACCAACTCCCCGGGGAGTAGGGGAGCTGGATAGTGACAATTAGTATGAAAGGTTGCCCCTACATTGACCAAGGTCTTATATGTGGGGTCGCCCCCACATCTGGTCTTTGCTGCAGTATCTGCCGGAACAGCGCGCGAGCAGTGAAAAAGTTAAAGACAGTTACCGTAAAAGTATTTCGTTACTATGAGTTTACTAGTACCGGGCAAGTCTAAGCAAATGCCAGGGGCACGAGAATACAGCGAATGTGTTAATTCGCATCGGATATGTAAGAGATCTTCCTTTGTTAAATTCCTTAATCCAGCCTGGGAGTTTTCTCTTGGATAAAATTCGCATTTGATATATTTGCTTAATTGTCCGGTGATCCCTTCTCAAATCCTTAGAAATTTGCAGCCGTGCTAGAAAACTACTTACGCCTGACAGTATCCTGTACCTCTATAAGGCCACCATTCGCCCATGTATGGAGTACTGTTGTCACATCTGGGCTGGTGCATCTGCTGCTTGTCTCTCGCTCCTGGACAGGGTTCAAAAGAGAGTCGCCAACCTGATAGGTCAACTGTCATCTAGGCTTCAGCCTCTGTCCCATCGACGAGATGTTGCATCCCTCTGCATGTTCTACAAATACTTTAATGGTGAATGCTCTGATGAACTACAAACACTTGTACCTCCCTGACGTAACTACTCCCGACAAACCCGACAAGCTACTAAGTCTCATCCCTTTACAGTAGAGATCCCTAGGTGCAAGAAAGCCTTTTATTCCAAAAGTTTCTTTCCCAGAACTGCAAGTCTTTGGAACTCCCTTCCGGGATTCTGCTTTCCCAACTGTACTGATATGCATATGTTCAAGTGTAATGTGAACAAACATCTTGCTACTCATCTCCCTTCATAATGACCCCGCTAATTAAGTCCCTGATAGTAGCCCCCTGCTTCAAAGTGGCACTGTGCCTTGTTTGGGGTGAAAATTGAATAAAAAAAAAAGTCTTTCTTAGATTATATAGTTCTTTTCATTGGTTGTTGTTCTTTTTTACGGGCCATAATACTCATTTTAATTATTTACAAATAATTTCTTGGCACGCAAATTGTTATAATTACTGAAAAAAATACTGAATATTAATATGAAATTAAACATTGGAACTTAATTGCTTTCATGCTTACTCGCTATATATAATACTATCAAGTATTTCATTCGATAATACAGCCTGTCCCAAAAGAAGCTGATGGATTTTAAATTTGATTAACTTTCTTAATCTTTAAGTTATGCTTACCAATTTTCATATGTAGGTAGATGAGCCTCTCCGTGATTTTTTGGAGATATAATAAGATATGATAGTCTACTTATTCTAATTTTATTTATACAACTTAATCTAGGGTATGTTTTTCACAAGGTCTAATTTTAATTATGAAAAATGATGTTATTCAAATGCCCACCATTTTCATTTTCACATTATTGTGCTCTCCAGGGCATTGTCCAGCACATCACTTAATGTTGCAGGGCTTATGGCCCTAATTTCCTCCTCTATATTTTTTTTAATGGGATTTATTGTAGCTGGTTTTATTGCATTGAGAGTAGGGGAATTTCTTGTGTTGACGTTTCATCGAAATTCTCTTTGAGCTTCTGATATTGACTCATTCAACCGAAAATATGACTAAGATAAATATCCATCCCTCGGTAGTGCAACGACTCATAATGACTTTGGAAGGATTACTCTAGACGATCTGAGAAAAATAAAAGAAAAATATAAAAAATTAAGAAAGTTATGGATTGTTTTAACCATCAGCTTCTTTTGGGACACTCTGTACATGCCTATGAATTTTACATAAAATATTTGACAATACAGCTTTTACATATAATCTCTAGACGCAGTTTCTAAGAAAATAAAACAATAGTATGTACTTATCTTTAAATGATATTCAATGAACTCAAATTAGCATAATATCTTTTAAAGAGAAAATATTGTTGATATGTTCAAAAGTTTCAATGGAAATTGTCAATTATATTTTGGCGCAATTTTTCCGAAGTTTCAAATAATCTAGAAACCTTTTTATTGCAAGTAATTTAGAAACCACCGGACGGCTATATGCGAATACCGAGCCATAAGCGAAATGACGTCACGGTAACAAAAAAATAAGTCTATTAAAAGGAAAGAGCACGTTCGAGAAGACGATCACATTAGAGACGTGGATGACGTTCGAGCACACGTTCGAGTAGAAAATCACGTGAGAGGCGTCAAAGCCGTTCCAAGAAGTCACGCGTGGTGGGAGAATGAAGAAATGAATGTCGTTGTACAACAGAAGAGCGAGTTGAAGTTCTTTTCTATTCTTTGTTCACTTTGCGACTGAGACCACAACGTGGTGGGTAACATTAAAAAGTGAGAAAACACGATGATTTGTATGAGAATTCTTAGTGAGTACTGATCAACAACAATAACAATAATAATAATAATAATAATAATAATAATAATAATAATAATAATAATAGCAAACTAGCCCAAAAAGAATATAAAAATAGGCACGATCAAGTAGGAAAGACAGTTCGCTGAGAATCTTGAACACACAAATAAATAGTACAAATACAAACCAGCAATAGTACTTGCAAACGAAAACGGCTGAAATATTTAGGAAAACCTTTGAGTGCGGGAACTAATACACATGAACCACACGTGCTTGCCAGACGTATAAAAAATGCTAGAGAAATAAAAAAAGAAAAGAAAAGAAAGAAAGAAACGCTACAGGGAATCAGTAAATCTGAAACTGTATAATTGTAATCCCCCCCTTAAAAAGTATACCACACTAAATAATCGAGAAGGGTCATGAAGGATGGAAAGGCCGAGGATAGAATGTGCTTACTAGACCTTCACTGGGTGAGTTCGAAGAGAACGAGGACATTAGGGAGGTTTATTGCCACACAAATTCCAATGAAAATCAATGGTCGCTACCAACGAGAAATCTATGATAAACGGCTGTTGCAATAAAGAAAATAAATTTGTAAATGTTATCGAAAGAAGGGAATAGTAATGGAAATCTGGGGGAGACCTGTTGTCACTCACACTCCAGGAAACACCACAGGCTGTTCTCAAAGAGAAATCTTTGATGACCTGTGTGAAAACCAATAGTGAGTGAATAATAATAACAGTAATAATAATAATAATAACAGTAATAATAATAATAATAATAACAATAATAATAATAACAATAATAATAGTAATACTAATAACAATTATAATAGCAATAATAACAATAATAATAACAATAACAACAATAATAACAATAATAATAACAATAATATTAATAACAATATAGTAATAATAATATTAATAACAATAATAATAACAATAATAATAGTAATAATAATAACAATAATAATAGTAATAATAATAACAATGATAATAGTAATAATAATAACAATAGTAATAATAATAATAACAATAATAGCAATAATAATAACAGTAATAACAATAATAACAATAATAGTAATAATAACAATAATAGTAATAGTAATAATAAAAAAATAATAATAACACTAATCATAGTAATAATAATAAGAATAACAATAGTAATAATAATAACAATAATAGTAGTAATAATAATAATAATAATAATAACAACAGTAATAGTAATAATAACAATAATAATAGTAATAATAATAACAATAGTAATAATAATAACAATAATAATAATAACAGTAATAGTAATAATAATAACAATAATAATAACAACAATAATAATAACATAATAATAACAATAATGATAATAATAACAACAATAATAACAATAATATTAGTAATAATAATAACAATATTGATAACAATAATAATAATAATAGTAACAATAATAATAGTAATAACAATAATTATAATAATAACAACAATGATTATAATAATAACAATAATAATAATAATAATAATTATAGTAATAGCAATAATAATAATAATAATAATAATAATAATAATAATAATAATAATAATAAATCGATATATTTCTTTTCAAAAGATAAAGAAATAATTCATAATAAATGAAATTGAATGTCTAGAAAACCTCCGAAAGAAATAAAAATTAAACTGTTCTTTCAAATCAATTAGCCATCGTCGTAAAGTCGGTGTTTTCTATTTTCCTTTTTTTTTTACCTGATCGAATTTTGTCATTCATTTATCTCATAATTGATCTGATTAATCTCACCTAAAACTGTTTTTTTTTCTTTTAAATATTTCTATAAAAAAAGGGATCATGATTGGCCTGACAAATAGAGTATCAGACTATAGAATCGATTATATATTATTACAAAAAGTATATAAGTTATCTCCCTTTGATTTAGCGTGTATTGAACATTATATGTAGGGCTAGGACAACAGCATATTCTTTTCATTGTTTTGACTCTCGAGTGTGTATCCGTTGATATCTTATATGCTTTTATATAGAGTAATGTGGTTCTCGGTTGATTACCTCTGTCTAACTGTGTTGGGTATATACTCGAGAGTAAAAACAATTAAAATAATATGCTGTTGTCATAGCCCTAATTATAAGTTATTGTGCTAAATTCCCTTTTAGTTTTTCCACCAGTGGTCGCCACAGATATGCAGCTTAGCCAATGAGATTCGTCTTGCAGACAGGGTCACAATTCGTGGGGAAATGTGAACTTTTATTCCTTCAAAACAGACGTGCTTGTGCTTGACCACACACACGATAGCAAGAGTCTCGGCCACAGACCAGGCTTTTGGGGAAACATTATTTTATATTTCTCTACGTTTCTACCCCTTCCATCATTTTCCTTCTGTATTATTTAACAGCAAATCTTTGAAATTTAATTTAAACAAGACTTATATATTTTTAATGTAAATTCTTCTTCATATTTAGATATACCCCTAGGCCTTTGCTGTGACACTGACAGGATTTCCCCATCATGGTACGACTTATCGACACCACTTGTGTAATTTTCAGATAACTATAATTATGGTTACAAAGACATAATTTCGTGAAATCTATCCTTAGTACCTCCATCCATCCATTCACACTACACATCCGAGGGAGGTTCTAAAAGTAATGTCTCCTATTCTTTATTCCGCCCGAATGTATTAGAGGGGATTTCAAATTGCCTTGTTATGATGACTAAACTTATGCATCCATGACCTGAAAATTTAATCTTTCTCTTGCAGAAATTGATGGAGTGAGACTCTACGAAAGCGACCCTTGTCATGGACGTGCGCCAGAAGCAGAGATACGTCATTGAATTCCTCCAAGAATAAAGTATTGAACCAATTCTACGGCGCCTGTTGAACGTTTACGAAGCCAATACAGTTTGTGTCAGTACAGTAAGGAGATGGGTTCATTGATTTCAGAATGGCGACAGAGATGTGAATGGCAATGTGTGCTCGGGCTTTTACAAATAAGACATCAAAAGAGGCTGACAAAAGTGCATTAAGAATGTATATATTTTCAGATAATTGTAATTATGGTTAAAACCCATATAATTTCGTTAAATCTATCCTTATACCTCCATGCATTGAAGAGACGATGGCATTTTTTCTGTTTCGTGAGACAATAGCGTTCTGCACTTAGTCTGATGTACTACAGCATCTGCTGGATTTGAAGTTTCGTTGGGATTTGCTGCAGGTGTGGTTGGTGTATTATGGGTGTGGCAGGCGTATACTGTATTCTTTGTTGTTTGCGGGTTCTCTTTTTATCCTTCCGTTTTTTTTTCTACTGATTTGACGCCGTCCCTGACGTTTGCTTTCCAGGTAGTGCGATCAAATATTTCCGACTCCAAATGTGCTGGTTCAATGCCACACGTCTTCAGGTTTCTTTAACAGGTGTCCTTGTAACGCAGGGTAGGTCGTACCATAAGCCGTGTTCTGCAGATTTTCATGTAGCGTCCCATAGAACCCAAGATATGAGCATTTCAATATTCAATTTGGCTATGTGTGGATATATATATATATATATATATATATATATATACATATATATATATTTACATATATATATATATATATATATATATATATATATATGTATATATAAAGAGAGAGAGAGAAAGAGAGAGCACCTTTTTGACAATTTTTTAAGTTCCAAATCTCAACGACTATTAATCAGAGTTTAACAAATGAAGGCTCGTTGGAAAAATAATAACCTGAATTGAATAATGGGCTGTATGATATTTGCGCTTAAGGTCGCACATTAAGAGGATCATCCATCATCTTATTTTTTACACTTTTTTTTTACAGCATAAAATGTTTCAATCATAGTCCTTTATTTTCCTAGTTTTGCATATGAATTACAAAATACCTGATATTTTCCCCAAGCATCTGGCCTTGATGGAGGAGAAACTAAAACTTGCTGCTATGGTTTCAAATGATCTGAAATAACAGCAAGGGGAGACTTGGTACAAATATTTCTCATATGTTATATCTCCCCTCTTTGGTTTTCATACATAAAATAAATTTCACGGTGTATAAAGATTATTTTATACTGGAGATATTCGTATCCTGTATGAGAAATATTTGGAACCAAATTTCCCCATTTGCTGTTATTTTAGATCATTTGAAACCATAGCAGCAAGTTTTAGTCTTCCCTCCATCAAGGCCAGAGGTTTTGGGGAATATATATATATATATATATATATATATATATATATATATATATATATATATATATATATATATATATATATATATTTCTTTTCAAGGGAAATAAGGTAAAAAAAAACGATAAGAGTGCTCGATATGTTAATAGAGCGGTATATAATTTTTTAATTTTTTATTTAGCCCATAATAAATTTACATTACTGTTTCCATTGGATTTTCACCCCAGGAGATGAGGTAGAGTACCAATTTCATCGGAATTTATAGGTGGACTGAAGTTTAAACTTACAGAAATGGATAGAAAGTTATTTGGGGGGGTATTAAATAGAGAGGGAGGTCGTGTGGTAGTGTGAGGATATAAATACATATATAAAACCTCCTCACACTACCACACGACCTCCCTCTCTATTTAATACATCCCCTCCAAATAACTTTCTATCCATTTCTGTAAGTTTAAACTTCAGTCCACCTATAAATTCCGATGAAATTGGTACTCTACCTCATCTCCTGGGGTGAAAATCCAATGGAAACAGTAATGTAAATATATTTAAATAAAAAATTAAAAAATTATATATATATATATATATATATATATATATATATATATATATATATATATATATATTAGTGTTGGGACGATTAATCGGAATCGGTATCGGGAATCAGAAAAATCGGAGCTTTTTGGGGTATTGGAATCGGAATCGGGAAAATTTGAGTCTATTTTCCGATGTCGAAACCGATTCCTTTAATTATCTACTTTATTTGATTTTGTTTTTATAAACAAATCTTCCACTGTTTGTAGTAATAATAAAATAATGAATATTTATTGATTTAAACTTCTAGTAAGACTAAAATCTATACATCACCTCGTCACAAGTGTGTTTTTACGTTTGAGAAAATATAGACATATTTAAGATGTGTTTTTACAGTAATCGGGAAAAAGTAACAGCTTTATAGAAAAATATTTAGAGATTTATAAAGAATCGGAATCAGAAACGGTAATGGTATCAGCATCGGGAAGTTTGAACAAAATCGGTAATTGTATCGGAATCGGGGAAAATATTGGAATCGTCCCATTACTAATATATATATATATATATATATATATATATATATATATATATATTATATTGGTAGTAATTAGTTGTTTGTTTAAAACAAAATATATAAGTGTGTCACCCAAAAGAGTGCTCAATGTTTAGACAGAGCCAAAATATGTGAATTTAGTTAACAAACAAATGGCTACACATAAGCATACATGTTTCAGCGAAACCCCAGTAAGGGAATCGCTTCGTCAGAGAGTTGTCCTTGGCCTGACGAAGCGATTCCCTTACTGGGTTTTCGCTGAAACATGTATGCTTATGTGTAGCCATTTGTTTTTAAACTAAATTCACTTATATATATATATATATATATATATATATATATATATATATATATATATATATATATATATATGGTACTAGTGCACTTATTGATCGGTGTTGAAATAATGAAATAATAACGTTATTATTTAAAAAGTCGTTCTTAACATGGGGACGGGAGGGTGTTTTGTAACTATTCTATACTTTAACCTTACAATTGAATAAAAAAAAACATATCATAAAACTTTAATTAAACTTGGAAATACGATTTAAAAAATAGCGCGGATCAGTAAGCGCACTAGCACCATATATATATATATATATATATATATATAATTTAAAGGAGATTAGAACAATAGTCTAAAGAGCAGAGTGTATTTTAATGTAATAGTAAAATTACTAGTTTAATTAAAATACAGGAGAGAAAAAGTGCTCGTTGTAATTTAGATATATAATAAGCTAATAATATAAATTATCAATCATATTACTAAATATATATATATATATATATATATATATATATATATATATATATATATATTGACTACATTTGTATATATAATTTCCTAGCAGGCCAGCTTTAGTTTTTCTGCTTCCATTGTTTCCCCTGTGGCCTTGCTGGGTCACTAATATGGTGCAGGGGACTTTGTGCTCACGGCGTCCGCAAGAAGAGAAACCAACGTTTATATGTGCTGTGCTTTTACCCTGCTTGATTTTTATCTAAATTCGTTTAATTTCGATATTGTAACACTTATACTTTATCCGCATCGTATAGCAATTTTAAAAGTTGGCTTCGCTTTTTCTAGTGCTGAAAACTCAGTGTCCGCGATACCAAATAAAGAAGTACACGTGCTATTTGTCTGATCTTATTTGGGATTTTACTGGAGATTCGTAATTTCCGAACGGTGTTTTCTCAGCAAAAAGAAAGTCTCTTCAGCAGCTTCACACACCAATGTTTACAGAAAGATTCTCAAGTGTTGTGGACGAGGAAGAAAATTATCGCAGTTTCCTTTCGCCCTCGAATTCCAATTTTCGGTCAGAAATTCTTCATCTAAGGCCAGTGTGACTTTGTTTGCAAAAGATTACCTTTAATTACTCTATTGCTAACATCTGTCCGGCAAACCAAACAATGTCTTGTTTTATTTCCAAGATATCTGCAACTGAGGCGATTCTTTTAAATTAAAGTAAGCAGAAACGTAAGCACAGTGTAATGGAAGCCAGATTGGAATTGGCAAAAAGTCAAGAACGCTATAAAGAGGAAACATGTGAAGAACGGTTGTATATTTTTTTTTCTTGCTTGTTTGTTTATTTGTTTGTTTTTTTGTTTTCTTTTGGGGGGTTGTTTTTTTTTGTTTTTTGTTTTTTCGAGCTGGGGCGAATCGTTCAATCTAAGACAAAAATCGCAGAAAAAATTACGTTTCATATGATTTGAATTCTTCAGATTACTATTCTCATAATCAGCATTATTTTCACAATGTTTCTGTCGATATAACCTTCGACCTTCTTCGGGTGTATCTTATCGAATACGGAAGTCTATCTGTCGAAACCGAGAGTTGTTCTATCGAACTCGGCAATTTGCACTGAATTTCAAACAGAGCTCTTCGGTCCCCAAAATCAATAACTCATAATTTATACCTTCTGCCCATAAAAATCAACAGAGATCAAACCAGTTCTGTAATGATCCAGTCCCTGTTGATTTTGCGGTGGGAGTTTAGATCTGTGCTGCTCTAGAAGGTCCATCCTCCCAGGCTTTGCCTTCTCTTTTTGAGAAGGAGTTAGTTTTTTGCTAATTGTACGGCATAATCACGTTGACACACCAGTTCTCGCCATATCACCGAAGTTAAGCAACATTGAGCCTGACCAGTACCAGATGGGTGACCATTTGGGAAGGCAGGGCGTTGTCGCGAGGTAAAATACCAGTTGAGAAGCTGGCGCGGTCTATCCTTTTCTCAACGGACCTCTCTTAAACCGTGGTAGACAACCCATCTAGTGATTGCGTCACGATAAAAAAAAGTACCCTTGATAACCCTAGCGAAGCATCAAGTACTCAGCTACGGACAATATTTGAATTACACTACAAACTCGTGTAGTGAGTTCAATCTTGGCTGCGGTCGGATGTTACGTTTACGTTTATTGCTAATTGCCTGAGTGGCTCTTGCCGGAGAATGCCGATGGAGTTGCCCAGGCACTTTTTGCAGGATATAGTGCCTCTCCTCCTCAATCACACTTTCTGAACTTGGTCGCTAATTTCTTGCAGTGGGACAGAACTAACCAACCCTACCTACTTTTATGTCTGCTGCTGAGCTAGGAAATTTCTCACGCTCCCAGTATCCTTTATCCCCATAAAACCACCATTCGCCCATGCGTAAATATTATTGTCACATTTAGGCTGGTGTACTAACTACATGCTGCAAAACAAAAGTGTCTTTGACCTAATACGTCCCAGAGTGTCTGCAGGATTTAGTGTCTGTCTCATCGCCGCAGTATTGCATCCCTGTGCTTACTTTGTAAGTACTTCCATTGGATCTGTTTCTACCAAAGTTAATGCACGTATAGACCCTAAACGTAAATACCTCCGATCGATTCGACAATCGGCAAAATCTCACCTCTTCACTGTAGAAGTTCTTAGACGTCGGAAAACTTTCCATTCTAGGACAGGCGTTCCAAAACTAATGCCTCCTATTTTTTTTATTCCGCCTGAATGGATGAGAAGAGATTGCAAACTACATTGTTATGATAACTGAACTTATGCATTCATGACCTGTTGCAGATATTGACGATGTGAGACTCTGAGAAAGTAATCCCTGTCATGGACGTGCGTCAGAAACAGAGATACGTCACTGAATTGCTGAGGAAGGTGCATTGAGAATGGTGGTGATTATGTAGAAAACTAAATTCTGGAGCACAAAATAATAGTAACAATCTCGTGTTCATAGCTCTTGAAATTTTAAATTTAAAAATAATAGGAGACCTTACGTTTGGAACGAGCCTCTTAATAGCTTCTTTCCTCTAACTGCTCACCTTTAGAATTCCTTCATTACGCCCTTATCTCACACTTTACTAACATACTTCCCGTACCGAAGCAGCAATCAACCTAGACGGGTTGAACTGGCTTCTTCTGAAGGAGGGCGTCTCAAGGGAATATCAACTTCACAAGCGGTCCCCAGTTGCTTATATATTTCCATCAGAGAAGATGACAACGTTAGGATTTTGTTCAGTTGTTGCAAACTGGTGTTGAATTCCTTCCATATATGGCGCCTGTATTTAGAAACGGTCACTCATCTGGTACTGAGTGATGAGGCTCAACGTTGCTTAACTTCAGTGATTTAACGAGAACCAGTGTATCCATGTGAGGAGTATGACGACCGCATTAACATGCAGAAATTTAAATGTATGTTAATAAACATCTCACAGCAGAACTTCCTGATCGGGGTTGCCCTAAGTCCTAATCACAGTGGCCGCTTATGTCCTTGTGGTAATATACCTTGTTTGTGATGACTAAAGTTCTCATGAATTTTATTCACATTTCATTTCGAAACTCATTAGTAATATAATGAACCACTATTACTATGTCATTCAAAATTTAATATTTAACAGTCTAAAACATTAGAAAAACGCATGATTTTTTAAAACTAAATATATTTATTTATTAAAATTAAATTCGAATCTTCGACTCCTATCTCCATCAACATCGGAAAACATATCAGGTTGTACCGCCATTATGGAAGAAAGAAGAGAAAAAATGCTATCTGAATTTTTCCGAAGAAGACTCTTTTACGAGTCGAAAATTAGAATTTAATTTTAATATATATATATATATATATACATATATATATATATATATATATATATATATATACCTTTTTTTTTAAAAATACATATTTTTAATATATATTTTTTTAATATATTTTTTTAAATATATATTTTTGAATATATATTTT
Source organism: Euprymna scolopes (assembly GCF_053919585.1). Classification (NCBI taxonomy): domain Eukaryota; kingdom Metazoa; phylum Mollusca; class Cephalopoda; order Sepiida; family Sepiolidae; genus Euprymna; species Euprymna scolopes. The sequence continues at coordinate 39,923,824 of NC_136491.1, read as the reverse complement.
TTGAATATATATTTTTTAAATACATATTTTTTAATATATATATATATTTTAAATATATATTTTGTAATATATATTTTTAAAAATACATATTTTTAATATATATTTTTTAAATATATATTTTTAAATACATATTTTTTTAATATATATTTTTTAATCGTGCACTGGCCTGATGTTTTAAACTGTTTAATGTATAATTTTGAATCACACTATCAGAGTATTTTTGACAGGCTATGACAACAGCATATTCTTTTCATTGTTTTGACTCTCGCGTATATATCCGACACAGTTAGACACAGTTAATCAACCGAGAACCACATCACTCTATATAAAAGCATATAAGATATCAACGGATACACACTCGAGAGTCAAAACAATGGAAAGAATATGCTGTTGTCACAGCCCTAGTCATCATTTATTGTGGTTATGCTTTTTTAGGTAGCATTAAAGTTCGTGTCGCTAAATCATCGTTCGAGATGGCCAGTTCTGCTCTCATGTTGTTCAATATATTACAAATTATCTTTTTAATATGTACAGTAATTTTTTTATACTGTGTTAAGCTGTATTGCTTTCTTAATCTCGCGGTGTGAGTCTTTTGTGTTTGACATACGGATTTCTCCAATATTTGCTCACTCGCTACTTCTTGAAAACAGCCTTCTCATAACGAAATAATTCTTACATTAATGAATCAGTCGGCAAGTATGTACCCAAACATGCTGATTATGTCGTCTGAATCTCAATAACGCACAACTTCCCGAGCTAGGTCAGCAGAAAAGTCATTCAATACACAAGGTGAGGCAGAGCAACTTGCTTATTTAAATTTGGCGCCCTAAAGCGATGTTTGCTCTAAGTGTGGTAGGAATGGACTTATTTGAGGCTTAAAGTTTGGTTTTATTTATTTACTAGCCTTGGGGCCCGGCGTTGCCCGGGTGTGTGGAGGTGTGTGTTGAGCAAAAAAAAAAAAGGAAAAAAAAGTGGTACAAGTTAGGCTCGAACCCGTACCGCGAAGGAGGAAAAGAACGTGAAAAAAAAAACCTGGCTTCTTTGCCCTTACGTACATCGCGAAACCGGAAGTGGCGAAGGTTTAAATTAAGGCTAGGCAATCGAAAAGAGGGGATGATTTTCGAAAATATCTGCGAAAAAAAAGCGTCCCCCTCCTTGTACAAAAGTGTCCAGTTGAGCGTGAAGGAATCAATATTTTTAGCCAATTTTTCCATATTTGTCGTCTGAAGGGTCGAGCTTCAAAACGATACCGAATCTATCAAAATTCGTCACCTTTATCGAAAGTTTTAGGCAGATATACATACATACATACATACATACATGCATACATATATACATACATACATACATACATGCATACATACATACATACATACATACATACATACATGCATACATACATACATACATACATACATGCATACATACATGCATACATACATACATACATACATACATACATACATGCATACATACATACATACATGCATACATACATACATACATACATACATACATACATACATACATACATACATGCATACATTTAAACAGACAGGTGAGATTTCTATTATAGATTTATTACAAATTATCTTGTCAATTTGTACGGTAAAACTTCATAGAATCTCATCCTCGTTTTTCAAATACTTATTTAGACTGCTTGGTCTACCATTTCACATAAGCCCTATATAAATCTGACACCCTAAACACAATAGCCTCTTATACTCAGTGGCAATGCTTCTGTTTTGGGGTGACTAAAAGTTTCTTTTTGTATTTTTTTTTTTACAACGGAGTCACAACTTATCAAGGCCCGAAGGCCACTCGAAAGTAAAGGTTAATGAATATAAAACGGTAGTGTAGTGCTCGTTAATGGTATAACTTGGGTACAATTTGATTATTTAAGAAGACGGTTCAAGAAGAACTTATTTACATTAGACTTGAAGGCTAGCATAATGTAATCGGCCGGGAAGCAGGCCAATAAAACTGTGTTCTACAGGCGGGCAGTTTTAGGAAAGAAGCTGTGTCTGTGGAATCTGCGTTTAGATTTAGGCACAAATAGAGTGGGGGAACTGTTGATAACGGTTGTAGCTAGTCGAGTGTTTTTGTAAAAGTTTGGTAAGGGGGGCTATAGATTGGAGATCAGACGAGCACTTGCCATATGATGATTTAGAAAGGCTCGTTAGTTCTGTACTGAAACATCTCAATTTATTTTTGTCTTTTGGGCGTCAGTAGCCCCCAAATTCGCATAGGCCATTCATCCTCTGGTTTAGTCAAGTTTAGACATAATTGGATCAATGATCTTGTCAATTTAGATTATAAAATTCCATAGGATATTATCGTTCTCAATTTTCCAATACCATTTTAGACTTCTGAATTTACCACTTCACGCCGCCATACTTGAGACACAGACGGCGGAAAATTTAATCACGGACAACATTTAGCATTCTTCTTCTTCTTCTTCTTCTTCTTATTATTATTATTATTATTATTATTATTATTATTTAATGTCGTTTTCATATTTATTCTTTTTTTTTTCTTTTCTAGTAGTGTTTAAGACAACTTGAAACTGGGTAACACATAAATCATATTTATGTTCAAGTAAAACAAACTTTCCAAGCTAAAAAAAAAAAATTATAATAATAATAATAATAATAATAATAATAATAATAATAATAATAATAATAAAAAATTAGGCAAAATGAACAAAATATTGATTTTTTTTCTTCTTAATATGCAAATAAACATTTGTTTGTCTCTTGCAGTGTTTTTGAATAGCTGAGCTAAAGATTATTGGCGGCCGAGAAACAAAAATGCAACCGACATCTGGAATAGATAACGTTTGAATCTTTCGCGGGGGGAACCTATTTATAAGCATACGCATAATACATTTACTATTACGTTTTTTTTTTTTCTTTAAACAAAATACGAAAGTTGTTCCAAAAGTAAAGTCTCCTATTTTTTAACATAAAAACGTTAAAGAGCTAAAAGACAATATTACCATTAAAACCTTTTGTTCTCCCGAATTTATTTTTCTACATAGCCGTCAACATTCTTAATGCATTTTTGTTTAGCTGGGAATCCAATGACGTATTTCGCTTCTTGTACAGTTTAATCAAGACATTAAAAAATGAAAATATCGAAAATAAGTTATATTGTACGTATCTGTTTTGGACTGAAGATCTCCGAAAAAAAATCACTTAATTTGATCGAGTATATATATATATATATATATATATATTACTGCGGAAAAACACGTTTTTATGACAGTGCGTTGAAGATTGATATCTTGGATTTTTTTTTAACACGCCACGGGGAGATAACTCAATATAAAGCGCCGATACCCCCTCCCCATCTTTAATACTAGCTTTTCTTTCTAAAAATCGAACCTTTTGTTCGGTATCATAACAAATTGTTTTTTTGTTTTGTTTTTTTCGCTATATAAAAAAAAACTACTTGATGAAATTAAGTTAATTTTTTTTTTCGGAGAACTTCATTCAATAATGGATACGTACAATTTAAACATTTTTCGATATTTTCATTTTTTTTTTTAATGTATTAATTAAACTGTACAAGTACCCGTATTTCCGCTTCTGACTCACGCCCATAACAGGGGTTGTTTTCTTAGTCTTACACTCTCAATATCTGTAAGCGAGAGATGAAACTTTCAGGTTATGAATGCATAAGTTCAGTCATCATAATGCAATTTGCCTTTCCCTCTGATCTATTCAGGCGGAATAAAAAAATAGAATACATTACTTTTGGCCCCCCCCCGTATATGGTTGAACACATGTTCCGTTTTTGTAAGAGATGGGGAGAGGGTACATTAGTATTCTTAACAAACAATTTTGTTAATTCGGTATTAATTTATATCCCAGGAGGCATTTTATTGGCTAATCGATATTGATTTTACCAATAGATGCGCCTTTAATATCGATAAATCTATAAATACAGCAAAAGCCATATTTATTATGATGTTTGTATACGAAAAGTATGATGAGGACATAATTGTAATTACCTTTATTTATTCGTTGTTATGATGTTCGTTGTTATGATGTTAGTTGTTATGATGTTTGTTGTTATGATGTTTGTTGTTATGATGTTAGTTGTTATGATGTTAGTTGTTATGATGTTTGTTGTTATGATGTTCGTTGTTATGATGTTAGTTTTTATGATGTTAGTTGTTATGATGTTAGTTGTTATGATGTGTGTTGTTATGATGTTCGTTGTTATGATGTTAGTTATTATCATATTCGTTGTTATGATGTAAGTTGTTATGATGTTAGCTGTTATGATGTTCGTTGTTATGATGTTAGTTTTTATTATGTTAGTTGTTATCATATTCGTTGTTATGATGTTAGTTGTTATGATGTTTGTTTTTATGATGTTAGTTGTTATCATATTCGTTGTTATGATGTTAGTTGTTATGATGTTCGCTTTTATGATGTTAGTTGGTCTGATGTTAGTTGTTATGATGTTTGTTTTTATGATGTTAATTGGTCTGATGTTAGTTGTTAAGATGTTTGTTGTTATGGTGTTCGTTATTATCATGTCCGTTGTTATAATGTTCGTTGTTATGATGTTCGTTGTTATGATGTTTGTTGTTATGATGTTTGTTGTTATGATGTTCGTTGTTATGATGTTAGTTGTTATCATATTCGTTGTTATGATGTTAGTTGTTATGATGTTAGTTATTATGATGTTCGTTGTTATGATGTTAGTTTTTATGATGTTAGTTGTTATCATATTCGTTGTTATGATATTCGTTGTTATGATGTTAGTTATTATGATGTTCGTTGTTATGATGTTAGTTATTATGATGTTAATTGTTATCATATTCGTTGTTATGATATTCGTTGTTATGATGTTAGTTGTTATGATGTTAGTTGTTATGATGTTCGTTGTTATGATGTTCGTTGTTATGATGTTAGGTGTTATGATGTTCGTTGTTATGATGTTAGTTGTTATGATGTCAGTTGTTATGATGTTCGTTGTTATGATGTTAGTTGTTATGATGTTATTTGTTATGATGTTCGTTGTTATGATGTTAGTTGTTATGATGTTAGTTGTTATTTTTTTTTAGTTCTATGTGCATGCACGTCCGGAAATAGAAACAAAATGGATTATAAAATTAAAAAGAAAAAAATAATCTTGAATATTTTACAAGCTTATAAGATTGTTTTTATCTTGTAATGAAACTTTTTTCATTGAAGAAATCAGTTGCTATTTACTTTAATTCACAACGAAAAGACCGTGCACAACTACATGTTTTAAAAGACAACGGTTTTCTTTGTGCGAAGTGCGAAATTATGTGCGAGGTGCCTTCAATAATTTCCAGACTGTTTTTTTTTTGTACTGGCATTTAAAATTGTCGTATGTTATTGTTATACAGCTTATGGGATGACTGACAAAGTTTTTGGATTTCAGGTTCAATTCTATAGCTACAGCAGAAATTGGAATACACCCTACTTAAGCATGATTGCCACAGCTGGTGAATTTAAAAAATGTCATCTGGATTTGAGGACAATTTTGAAGAACGATATTTATGATAGAATTCTGAAATGATAATGATAAAATTCTGTTTTTAAACTTAGAAAATGCTACAGAAACGTATGGAATACTTCAGACTACTTTTGGACCATCTTACATGAATTGAGCATCAGTTTTTGAATGGCATAAGAGATTCAAGGAAGATAGGGAGTCTGTGCGAGATGGTGAGAGGTGTGGGAGGAGTAAGAAAGTCAGAACACCAGAGTTGATTGACCAAATAAAGAATTTCATGGATAAGGATCGTTGTGTGTCTATAGTGACAATAAGTACACAGCTTTAAGACTGCCAGCAATCATTGTAAAACAGTAACTGAAAATGCAAGAGATTCGTATGCTAAGTACGTCAAGTTTAAAGTAGCAGAGCAAAGGTTTGGCTCCCACCCGTTTTGGCCAATAACAAACAGGGTTCTAAACAGATGCGTGTCCTCTATCCCTACCATCATCAATGGGCCAGAGTTAATCCCGTTAGCACCTGATAAAGCAAAATTCTTTGCTAAGAACTTTGCAGCAAATTATACCTTTGCGATCAGGATCGCCTACCCTCCTCCTCCCCCGTATTTCCCTCTGTGACTGAAAACACGCTAAGCGACATACAAATTTCTGTACGTAATGTTACCAAGCTTATCAAAAACATTGATTCTAGTAAAGCAACTGGCTCTGATGGCATTCCGGTCAAAAGGTTTCAACCGGAACTAGCTCCCATACTTACAAAGTTGTTTAAACGTTATCTTAAAAAGAAATGCTCCCCAATACCTTGGAAAACTTTATTAATTCGTCCTGTATTTAAAAATTCCGGTGATCGATCATCTTCCTCTCAGTACAGACCAATCAGTCTCCTGTGCGTTGTTGCTGGAATCTGTGATAAACAGAGAAGTGATCAACCACCTCGGAAAAAATAACTAGCTCAGTGATATGCGGTATGGTTTCCGTTCTGCGAGATCTACATCTGATGTACTAATGTTTGCTACCAGAAAACACCGGAAAAAATAATCGAAGATTATTATGAATTTATGGATTCATGATAATCGATGATTATTATTAATTCAGAAATTGTATTTCGTAAATGATATTTTATAAATGTTGAAATCTTGGTTGTTGGTGCTATTGGAATCGAAGTCAGGGTTATTGTTTATAGTTAGAGTTGAGATTAACAAAACAATTCTGTAAAGAACTCAGACATGTTTGCGAGCGTGATGGATGACGTCATAGGAATTAAGTTAATGTAATATAGAATTAAGGTTTTGGCAGTTGAGATCGGATGATCGAAGAGAGAGAAGATCGCTTCAAGACGCTGGAAGCAGCGTTAAGAGAAATCTTCATGATGTAGTGACATGGCATTTATGATTCTAAGAAAAGTATTCTGGCTGTGAATAATAAATGGATATATGTTTGTCTTTTAAACCTGGTTTTCGTGTTTGTTTTTTAAACGCAGATACGTAATTTTCTCTTGTGATCACCAACATAAAGAACATTGTTCAACCCTTATATATGTGCTCCCCATCATAAAGACCCAGTCTTTAAGATATATTTTAATGACACACACAGCCTTCATCAAACATATACGCGCATATTGGTCATGTTCTATGCTCGTCCTGCCACGTAGCATCCAGTATCTCTTCTGTGATCCCCGTATACTACATATAACCGTATGGTGCTATTTCACGCCCCCTTTATATAACATATCCCCGTTTTGATACAACCGCTATAGCACATATACTCAGTTTAGTTGGCTTAACCAGCTCCCTTTTTAAAGGAGAGTGACGAACCTGTTTACCGCGGACACAAAAAGAAAAAAAAAACACAGACAGCGTGAATGAAAACAAAAAGAAAACGTAAAATGGGAAAAAGAAACGGTTCTTACCACACAGTAGACGGTGTTGATAAAAAAAACAAAATGACGGAACGCGTAAGTTGGAAGAAAGAAACAAAAAGAAAGAGAAACCAACTTATAGAAAAAGGAAAATAGATGCTTTAAAAAATACCACACACACACACACACACACACACACACACACACACATACGCATTTATCTAATTAAGAAAAAGACGATTTGAACAAAATATATGTGTGCGTGAAAAAAATTGTTGTCAATTTTAAGTGAAGAAAATAGTAAAATAAAGTAATGTTCCTATGTAATGTTGAGAAAAAGAAAAAATATATAGGCACACCCACAGAATTGAAAATAATGTATTGGCTTGTCAAATGCTTGGCTTCAACTGTAAAACAGAAAAAATTACACTGTGCAACAAATTTGAATTGAAAAAAAAGTACAAGACATATAAGACCTGTTTCGGTGTAAGAAAAGTATGCTGATTCCAAATCTGACATTTATTTCTCTGGATTAGGTACCATTTTCATGTACTTTATTATTAATTATTTTGAAAAAAAAAACACCGAATTCACCAGTTTAAACAACATTAGTCCTCTTAATTCTCTTGTGTAGAGTGTCATCATCCTTTTTTAAATTCCAGCAGTAGTCTGCTAACATACCAGTGTTCCATTTTCCTTTAAAGCGTTTTTCTATTAATGAAATATCTTGATGGAACCTTTCGCCATGTTCATCACTCACATGGCCAAGATTCTCAGCAAAAAATCCAAATGAGAGTGGAGCACATGAACTTTTAGAGACATGTTACATCCCATATCATGAAAATGATGCAATAGATCATTCACAACTTGCACATAGTCTTCTGAACGATGTTTTCCCAGGAAGTTATCACAAACTTTCTTGAATGACTCAAAGGCACATTTTTCTTTTCTCGTGAGATGTGTGTTAAAAGTTTCACCAAGAACAATTTTTCGAATTTGGGGACCTGTGAAGATACCTTCTTTTATTTTAGTTCGACTTAATGAAGGAAACTTTTCTGCAAGATATGCAAATGCCAAGGAATGCTTGTCTAGTGCTTTCACAGTAAGTAAATTTTCAGAAAAGAATGTATAAAATGCCCCTTTATGTTTAAAACATTAAAATACACAATAATCCGGTCTTTATTGTAGTTTTTAGTTAAAAAATACTTCATTAAATGGATATCTATTTTTAACCCTCAGATTTTTTCTCGTGCCCTACAAATAAGGTTCTGCAGCAGGTTTTAGCTTCTTTTCCTTGATTTTTTTAGCCTACATTAAAAAATGCCTTTCTTGACGAATACCATGGCTTTTCGGAAGGTGGTAAACACCAAACCATGTGCTACAGCATTATGTTTTTACTTTTGAAAAAATTAGCCCTTGGTCTAGAAAATATTTTGCCAACCAGGATAGCTCTGTCATCTAGCTCTCTTAAATCTGGAAAAATAGCTCATTTCGGCTGACATGATTCAAATAAATGAACAAATAATGTACATAATATGTGTACATTAAACATTTAGCTCTGCAGGCGCGCCTTCTACCAATGTAGCTATCGAGAGAACGGGTCAGCTGATAATGTTAGATCTTGACCGGACAACACCAAGTTAGCTGGACGATTATCATTATGATCGTTATTGATATTTTTTAAAGTAGAATGTCAGAAACAATACTATCAAAGTGAAATAAATATTTACAGATCAAATTATTTATGTTACTTCCCAAAAATGTTGACTTGGCGAAAAAGAATGTTAGAACATAAACAAAATACATGACGAAGGTAGATCATCCGATTTGTTTCTTGGTCACGTAGAGTTAATGACTCAACAAGATAGCTTGGTAGTACAGGTAACGAGTTCAGTTTAGAGTTAGGATTTACATGAAAAAAGGACGAACAAGTAAACACAGAAGATATTGTCTCCGCGTTTTGGAAGCTTTTTTTACATGGTAGTCACCACTTATCAAGGCCCGAAAGCCACTCGGGGATAAGAGTTATTGCATGTACAGTAATCAATGGGATAATATCGTAGTAATCGTTAGTAATGGAGATTTGGTAAAGTGTCTTACTTCAGGGGACGGTTTATCAGGATTTTGTTTATGTTGGACTTGAAGACATCCAAGCTGTAGTCAGGTGGGAAACAGGAAAACGGAAGAGAGTTCCACAGGCGTGCACTTCTCAGAAAGAAGTTTTGTTCATGGAATCTATGTTTTGATTTAGGCACAGATAAAGAATGTGGAAACTTATTGATAGTGGTTTCAGCTAGACGGGTGTTTTTCGTGAAATATTGGCGAGAGGGGACCAGAGATTGGAGTTCAGACGAAAACTTGCCATAGAAGTAACGATAAACCAATGACAGGATCGCAACGTCTCTTCTGTGAGAGAGAGGTTGCAGGGAAGAAAAAAGGGCATCCCCCACTCTATTTTGTACTCTGTCAAGGCAGGATAGGCTGTTTTTAGCAGCTCCTGCCCAGACATAGCAGCAGTACTCCATCCTTGGACGTACTTGGCTTTTATATAGATAGAGAAAGACAGAAACGCTGGGTGAAATGCGACTGTATAATAATGTAAAAAAATTACAACGTCTTGCAGTTCCGATGGGAAATGAAAAATAAAGTTACATCAAACATATAATCTATTGTTATTTGGTTTCCTTCGGAGGAAGATGAACTTCAATAATGAAAAGAGACAAAGAAACAACGGAGAGGGATATGCTTTTTGCCTGCACGCTACATAGACTGATGTTACTATACTGTTTTATTATATGTGAAACACACACACACACATATATATATATAACAATAGAAGAATATGTTAACCACTAGACGTCACACACTGTATATATCACGTTAAAGAGACACCTGTTATATAGATGCTGTTTATATACCGGCCAACAATATAACAATAAGTTATTTTCAAATTCTGATCCACCAGAAAAATTAGAATGAAAAATTTTCAAACATAACTCAATCCCCAAACTGGCGACGGCCCTGTCGGTGGGGCATTAGAATACGCCGACTGCCCCCCCCCCCTGCAGAGGGTAAAAGTCCCTCAATGAGGGTCCTGGATATGACCTTAAACTATATCCAGTGGTTAGGGCCCCAGCTTGTGGGCTTTGGGGAGTGTGGAGCCACCCTTTAATTACCATTGCTCCCAGGTCCACTCTGACCCGGAGTGGTAGTACATGTTAGGGTCCCAACTATGGGTTAAATAGAAACCGACGTGAAAACAAATATATTCTATTAAAAAAAGATTTTCTTCAAAATCTGGATTCGGCATTAAATAACCCGAAAAGGGTTGATATGCTATAAAACAAAACCAACCAACCAACCAACCAAACTGGCGAATCGTGTATTCTGTTTAATTAAAATTTATAGGAAAAAGCCCTATGGACACAAACATTTATTAACTTAGTTTTAGTATAATAAAAACATGTAGTGTCAGCATCAACTACACCACAAGGAATAGTAGTGAAGAGTCAAGGAAGATGGAAATACTGAGGAGAGAAAGCACTTACCATACCTCCACTGGATTAGTGTGATGCAGACTGGAACCTTAATTGGCAAGAAAATTTCCTCTCCAATATTACAAAAAATAAAAAATGTTTGCTTGTTAGGAACGGCTTGAATGGCTTAAGTTAAAGGATGTCTCCTTCTCCAACATCAGGGGTCTACGTTCCAACCTTCCAGAGGTTGAAATCCAATTACAGGAGACTAAACCAGACTTATTATTCCTAAAGGAAACTAGCATTGGACCGACTATTTCCCTGGATGAGTTCGTAATTAAAAGGATATTCTAACTTAACATCCAAATTTGAATGGCTTTCCATGTGGTAGAGACATCTCTAGAGAAAACTCTTATTTACTCTATATGTGCTTCCGGATTGCACTTGCTCTGCGTTTATATTTGCCATCTATATAACCCCTACAACAAGTGAGTTACTACCTTTAAGAGCATATCTGAGAAAATTGGATTCATCCTGTCTGCTCATCCTTCGGCTAATATTCACGTCTGTGGAGACTTCAATGTTCACAATGTGGAATGGTTAACCCACTCAAACAAGGCACATGATGAGGGGAGATTCTGTCACGATTTCTCCATTGCTTATGACCTCACTCAGATTGTTCATGAACCCACCCGTGCTCACAACTTGCCCTGAGCTATGTTCATTTTCCGTTCTGTCTCCACTGGGATCTTCCGACCACTCAGTTGTATCAATTAAGATAAAAACAAAATGTAATAAGTCCTCAGACGTACCTCTCATCGTACAGTATATCAATACTTTATAGCAGACTGGAATAGCTTCCGTACATTAAAATCAGATCTTTAAAAAGAATGTCCTCTATAGAATCAGACTTGATTGAATGGTTAATTGTAGGTATAGACAGTTTCGTACCCTTCAAAAACTTCCAGTAAAAACCTAACAGCCAGCCGTGGTTCTCTCCAGAATGTGCTGCTGCCATTACGAAGAAGCAACCGATGTACTAAACTTTGCATACATAAAGCCCAACAATGAGATATTTTCTAGACACCTACTTGCGACTCGCTGACAAGAATCAGGCGAAACATTGGACCATTTCCTTAAGAGCCTTCGGACACTGGGCAAAGATTGCAACTTCTGCCCAATGGTGGCATTAGAGGACCAAGAGCAATACATTTTTGGACGTTTTCATTAACACCTTACATAATGCTTTAGTAAGACATCTTGAAAACAATACACTTACACTTAGAATAGCTTACGAACAAGCCTATACCTTAGAATGTGCTATTCAGTAATTTAGTTCTTATTTACAGCCGTGCTAAACCCACCTGTTCCTACTGCCCCCCACCCCTCATAAAGATAGTCCAACGAAGCATCAAGAACAATCGGTCACTACCATTTTAAAAAGGGACGCTTGCTATTTTTGTGAAGTATCCAAACACCTACAAATTTCATGCCCTCGTTGTCATAAATGTGGAAAACTTGGTCATTTTTCAAAGGCATGCAAGTCTATTAAAACCCTATACAAAGGCATTTGTCAAAATACATCTTCAACTTTAGCCGCCTTCCCTGACTGCCTTTCAAAACTATTGTAAAAGTGAAAATTAATGCTTTGCGCGATACCGGGAGCTCAGAAAATTTTATCAAAGAATGCTTGGTAAAAACCAACAAATTGTATTTTGTCCCCTCCTCCAACAGAGTAACAATGGCAAACACGTCATTGTCTGCACAAATAAGTGGTTATTGTTTGATGGACTTACTATTTAATGGCGTCTTCCATAAAACCACTAAATTATCCGTAATGAAAAACCTTTGTTGCTAAATGATACTGGGACACTATTTTTTGAAGCAACACTCACAGATTGATATTCCATTTGGCGGTTCAACAGCAAAAATCTAGTCACTTTTTGAAAACCTAAGTGAAAACTGCAAACCCATAGCAGTGAGAAGCAGACGTTTTTCTCATAATAATTAAATATTCATTGACTCTGAGATAAAAAAGACTACTCGAGGAGGATATAATTGAGCCTAGCAAACTACCCTGGAGGGCTCAGGTAGTTATAACCACTTCTGAAAACCATAAAAAGAGATTACTCCCAAACCATAAATAGATTTACTCTTTTGGTTGGTTAGTTGGTTGTTTGATTGTTTTTGTTTTACGGCATATCAACCCTTTTCAGGTTATTTAATGTCGAATCCAAAGAATTTGAAGAAAAAAAATTTTAATAGAATATATTTGTTGTTTTCAAGTCAGTTTCTATTTAACCCATACTTGGGACCCAAACAGGTACTACCACTCCGGGTCAGAGTGGACCTGGGAGCAATGGCAATTAAAGGGTGGCTCCACAATCCCCAAAGCCCGTAAGCTGGGGCCTCACCATCGGATATAGTTTAAGGTCATATCCAGGACCATATTTACTCTTTTGGACGCCTTCCCACGACCCAGGATATATGAAATGATAATCGTATGTTTTGCACTCTGGACTTGATAAGCACATATCATCAGATCACCATTAGACCTAGAGATAAGCTATTCCCAGCTTTCGAGGTGTACAGTCGACTATATAAATTTCGCAGGATTCCTTTTGGCGTTATGAATGGGGTAGCTCGCTTCCTAAGGATAGTCGACCAAATCATAACAGATGAGAAGCTGGAAGGCACATTTGTGTAAATTGACAACATCACAGTATGTAACCATAATAAAAAGGAACACAACGAAAATCTCAGGTTATTCATGTACGCCATCGACAAATACAACCTTCCCCTAAACAACGACAAATGCTCATTCGGACTGGACAAAATAAACCTACTGGAGTATACCATAAGCAAAGGTTTTATAGAACCAGATGCAGATTTATTGAAACCTTTACTCTAGATGCCTATCTCTCACAATCGGCTTTCCCTTCCACATGTTATGAGCATGTTTGCTTACGACTCCCAATGGATTGCATTGTTCTCGGAAAAGATATATCCATTGACACACGTAGAGATGTTTCCTCTGTCTCGTCAAGCTGTTGAGGCATTCGAGGGACTGAAAAAGTATATTGCGAGATCAGCAATTACAACAATAGACCAAAATATTCCTTTGGTTGTTGAAACGGATGCGTCAGACAGATTGCTGCTTCTTTGAGACAAGCTGATCGCCCTGTAACCTTTTTTCAAGGACCCTCTCACAGGCTGAACGATGACACCATGCAATTGAAAAGGAAGCCTATGGCATAGTCGAGGCATTAAGAAAATGGCGCCACTATCTGATCGGACGCCACTTTAAACTTATTACTGACAAAAAACCAGTTGCTTTTGTATTCAACTCTAAAACTACAAACAAAATAAAGAATGAGAATATAGAGAGGTGGAGAATTGAACTATCTTTTTTCTCTTTTGACATCAGTTACTGACCCGGCAAGGAGAACTTAACAGCTGACACTGTCAATAATATGCTGCATGGTATGAAGTGTGGACGAACACCGAACGCTACATGACAATCTCTGCCACCCGGCCATTACTCGAATGGATCATGCTGTGAGGTGTAGAAACTTGCCTTTCTCATTGGAGGAGTTAAAAAGAATTACGAATTCCTGCCGAATCTGTGCTGAAATAAAGTCTCAATTTTATAAACCCAAAACTGGCATTTTAATAAAAACAACATGACCGTTTGAAGGGCTCAATCTTGATTTTAAAGGACCGCTACCAAGCAAAACAAAGAACTGATATAATTAACTGTTGTCGATGAATATTTATGGTTTCCTTTTGTCTTCCCTTGCTCAGACATATCGATAGTGCAATTATACAATGTCTCTGTTCACTATTCGCTGTCTTTGGAGTTCCTGCCTATATACATTCAGATCGATGGGGTTTCTTTCATATCAGAGCAACTTCGACAATTTCTACAGGAACGAGGAGTAGCTATAAGCCGGATAACTCCCTACAACCCTAAGGGTAACGGCCAATGTGAAAGATATAACAGTATTATTTGGAAGACCATTCAATTGGCTGCATAAAATAACGGATGTTCGATTGATAACTGGGAAAATCTCCTTCCTGTCGCATTATACTCCATTCGATCCCTATTGTGTACTGCCACAAATGCCGCCCCACATGAAAGGTTTTTACCTTTCCAGCAACAAGAGTTCGGCGGGAGCTTCACTTCCACCTTGGCTCTCTCCATCCGGTACTGTGTTTCTGAGACGACATACAGAGAGAGTACGACATATGAAATATCCAGCTACAAACACAAGGCTTTTAACTCTTTTTTTTTTCTTTTCGCGATTCGCACTCCTGATATGACTAACAGATGTGCTGTCGCTTTCATGAGTAGTTTTTTCTATTTCTATTACAGATTCAATCCTAAACTTAGTAACCGATCATTATGTATTTAGAAATATATGCATGTATTGATATTCACAGATATAGGTAATGGTATGAACACATATATACATACATATATGCATGTACACATAGCTATACATTCACACATATGCGTACACACACTCATGAATACAAGCACATAGACATGCAAAATGACATACGAATACAAGTAGACATAGGATATTATATAAATAGTAAAATAAGATTAGAAAGTGATTCTTGGGTTTACATTTAGTAACTTCTCTTATCTTGTCCTTTAGTCCTCACATTCCAGGCGTGATGCTTCTGACAAAGGAAAATAATTGCTGTTTTCTTAGTCAGAATCTATTTCATCTAACACTAATCGTTGGCAAGTTTTTAACTTTGAAGTAGTATTTTTTATCTCTTCACATCAAGTGGCTTCATGCCATGTCTAGATGTAAAATAGTGCATATGGCGCATTTGTGAGAAAATCAGCAGCAGCCATTTTAACAAATATGCAAATTAAGCAAGTGTGCATGCGCTGACGTCATGGGAAGGAAGAGAAAAAAAAAAGAGAAAAAAGGACAGCACGTGATCGAGTAGTAGAAGCAAAGAAAAGATGAGTATGTAAATATGAGGGCAAGAAAGCACTGGCTAGCGCCAGTGTGAGGTGACGGGGAGAGGGACTTTTAAAAAGCACATGTTTTATGGCGGAGCTTTGTAAAACACATGTGTTGCAAAAATACTTTTGGAAAGATAATAAAATGCGTTATTTTGGAAAAAAAAACATGAATAAATGCATTTCAATTGCACTTTAAAAATGCTTAGTCGGATTTATATATATATATATATATATATATATATATATATATATATATATATATATATTGTTCTTTTGCAATGAAGTATCAGACAATGTGCGGATCCAAGTACTTGAAATGGTGCGACACGCTTAAAGTGTAAGGGCCACGTTACTTTGAACGATTTCTATTAAAAGATACAAAAATACAATTTGATAAAATGCGATATATTTTTGAAGTTTTGTGCTTATTTGGAAGCTATCAACATGTGAACTTAATTGTATCTGCAATTAATAGAAATTGTATTATAATCGTCTGCAGATAGTTGTTTCGTCGTATCATGACTTCTCAATGTGGCTCGACCTGAATGTTTAATACATATTATACGAGCAGGGGGTGAGGGTGGGGCTTTTCCAGGTCATAAAATACGCTTAAACATATTTTCATTTTTCCACATTTTGTATATATTTTTATAGAGTCGTGATTTCAAAAGTAAAAAAAAAAATATTTCGATGCCATCAGCTGGAATCGAAACCAAAAGCAAAACTGTAGCATTCAAAGCTAGTGACGTTACCACTATTCCAACGTCACACATATAAACACACATTAAAAATAAAATAAGATGAATGTATAAAATGCATAACGATTTTTTTTTTTCGATTTTGATCCATTTTTGGCTCCTTAAAAACTATTTTAACCGGCTACAAACCCATCAAAGAACAATCCATAAAAAAAACAATCATCTGGGCAGGAGCTGCTAGAAAGGACTTGTCCTGCCTTGATAGAGTTCAAAAATAGACTTGTAGCCTTGTGGAGGGTGTCCTTTTCACTTCCCTGCAACCTCTTTCTCACACAAGAGATGTTGCGAGTTTGTCTCTGCTTTATTGTTATTTTCATGGCAAGTGCTCGGCTGAGCTCCAATCTATGGTCCCCCCCTCGCCAAATTTTCACAAGAAACACCCGTCTAGCAGAAAACACTATCACTAATTTCCCCCACTCTTTATCTGTGCCTAAACCTTAATGTAGATTCCATGAACAAAGCTTCTTTCTTAGAACTGCACGCCTATGGAATTGTCGTCCATTTTTTCTGCTTTCCAGCCGACTACAATATGGTTGTCTTCAAGTCTAACATAAACAAGTTTTTGATGAGCCGTTCCATATAAGTTAACAAATTTACCGAATCTCCATTACTAACGGTTACTATATTGTCCAATTTCTACTGTACACTCTTTAACCCTTATCCTCGAGTGGTCTCTTGGCCTTGATTAGTGGTGATACCTATGTAAAAAAAAAAAAAAAATTGAGATCCCTACCGCCACTCTACGACTTTTAGTTTCGGAGGAGATAGTGTTTGAAAATATGGAAACAGACAGACAGACAAACAGACAGACATGGAGCCTTTTATATATTAGATTTATTAAAGTGCCATTGCAATGTCTTTACAGAATCCTACACAAAGAGTCGGATCAAAATCCAACGTGATCTTTACGCCTGCGCAGTCAGCAAATGATAGACAACATGGCCACATCCTGCTTAAACGACGTCTAGTTTTCCTTAAGAAAAATATGCTTGAACGATCGAACTATTTGGTTGAGCGAAAAAAATATGCATACATAAAAATTGTTCGATATGGATCAGATGAGCCTTACAAATCTGCTTAAAACTTATTCGTAGGTATTAATGTGTGTGTGTGTGTGCGCGTGCGTACGTGATTGTTTATGTGTGTGTGCGCGTGCATGTACGTTGTATGTGTACGCGTGCGTGTTAAAAACACTATTGAGAAAGGAAGTTGTGGAAGGAGTTGAATACTTACCGGCATGGATTGTGTATTTGGCGTATTGTGTTCAAATTCCGTTGGACACATCTCTTATAATCATCCGGAACGAGGGTGGCATTTTTTGAGTTCGACCTGTAAACCACAAAAATATGCGCAAACTCTGACTCTGTTCGTTTCTGTACTCTTCATCCCAAGTTAACATGCTGCTTATAAATATATCATCGGTTTTGTGGGATCAACCACTGAAATTGGATGTCCACACACGCATAAACACACATACACACACACATTAACATTCACAACAACATGAATTGTACATCTTCAAAGCTGCCATTCGCCCATGCATTTAGTATTGTTCTTACGCCTGAGATGGTATGTCTACCATTTGTCTCTCCCTCAGACAGGGTCCAAAATGAGTCTCCAACCTAATAGGTTATGCACTATCAACCAAGCTTCAACCCCTGTCCCATCACTGCAATATTGCATCCCTGTGCCTGCTTAACTCTGATAACTAGTAGCACTATGCTCCCTCGACAGAAATATTTTTGACTAACCGGACATATTGCAAAATCACAACCTGTTAGGACGATACAAAAGTACAATTCAAGGGGAGTAGTTCTTTACTTCTTTGGGCAAAGTTGTCTCTCCTTGTCCGAGTCCTAGACTTTAAATTCTCGTGATTTCTCACGAGATCAACGGCCGGAAGTAGAGAATGGAGGGAAAACAGAGTAACTTTCAAAATGGAGAAATGAGCATTATTCCAATTTGTTCCAGTTTTCATACTTGGACTTCTAACCTTTCGTGTAATATGTTTGAATTATCGTTATGTGTGTATGTATGTATCTTCATAATAAACGTGTAGCGCCGTGTAGCAGCGAGTGATTTTCTTATTTGTCCATAATTATTCCATGGCCGATTGTCTTTCAAATCATACCCACGTGAAGGCTGGACACTCTGCTGTAAGATATTTTTCATTGTATTAATCCTAACGCATCCCATTATATAACAGAAGCCTTCACAATAAAGGTCCCTATATGCCAGAAACTTTGGACTCTAATAATATCTTCAATCAAACTGCTAAACTTTGGAATTCCTTCCCTGTTTCCTGCTTCCCTGGCCTATCATACAAAAATCCAAATGTAATGTAGACAGACATCTCGCTGCTCAACTCCCTACATACTGCCTACATCTCGTGCACGTTATTTTTATTAGTAAATGTTTATTTGATAAGTAGTTCTCATTGTTTACAGTGAGAAATGTTATAAGTGTTACAGCTATCTTATATATTCCAACCGAGAGACGTTTTTAAGATTCTGATTGTCTCATTAAGTGCAATTCTTTGGATCTCTCTTGCACGTGGTTCACCGGGTATATTTTGCCAGGTACTTTTTGAAATTCTTTTTCATGAGTTCAGTTGCTCCTATAATTACTGGAACGATAGAGTTTTTTTTCTAAGATTCCATTTTCTTTTCATGTCGTTCGTAAGATGTGGCAACAATATTCAATGCACGGACGAATGGTATCCTTATATAGATATAGGTTACTTATAGATGTGAATAGTGTTTTGTGTGTGTGTTTTTTAATTTGCTTATCATTTTGTTAAAGCTGGAGATGGGGCGTCCTACTGGATGCCAAACATTCACCCGCTATCTAATACATTCCAACCGAGAGATCGTTTTAAGATTCTAATCGTCCCTTTAAGTGCAACGTTTTTGTAATTATCTCTCTTGCATTTGATAAACCAGCTATATTTATCGAGTAGGTTTTGAAATTCTTTTGAAGGAGTTCGGTTGCTCTATAATTATTAGAATAGTATAAATCTTCCTAAGATTCCAGTTTCTTTTAATGTCGTACATAAGACCTTGGTATTTTGTTATCTTTTCCTTTCAGCTCTGTTTAACCCAGCATCATAGGGGGACACTAACTTCTACTAAGGTTGCCTCTTTCTCTATCTTGTCCCATATCACTATGTCAGGTTTTATGGCTCCATTTTCTAGATAGGTAGCTGTAGAAATTGCATAGTCATAGTGGATGGTGTATGACTTATTTCCAACTGTTCTTTCTGGTAAACATGTTCCCAGGACTTCCATATTAAACTTTTTACAGATCTTCAAGTGGATATATTTACACACTCCATTGTGTCACATTGTATAGTAGCCGTTCCAAGCAAAACCTTACTGGTGGAGGTCAGGTGGCTCACAATCTCTGTGTGGCAGAACCTGCACTTGTTGTCATTGCTGAGACCAATCATTTTTTAAAAAGCATTTGTCATCAAACCTTGAGCTTGGCAGCCATTATAAACCTCTCTGCATCATAGCCGAGCGATCCTCTTCATAGCCAATCTATAGAGCCTTCCTTATCTATATAGTTCTGAGTGAAACGCTCTGATCCCCATCTGGCATCAATTGAAATGGATGGCTCTCGTCTAGGAGAAGCCGCATGTTTTGACAAGCTTCTGGGCTTGACCTTTATTCCTGATCTGAAATGGAACACGTACATCAAGTCTGTTGTCAAGGTCGCTGGAAAGATGGTGGGATCCTTCTACCACTCCAGAAGATATCTCACTACTGATGCAATTCTCTATCTATATAAAAGCCAAGTACGTTCAAGGATGGAATACTGCTGCCATATCTGGGCAGGAGCTGCTAAAAACAGCGTATCTTGCCTTGACAGAGTACAAAATAGACTTTGTGGCTTAGTGGGGGATGCTCTTTTCTTTTCCCTGCAACCTCCCTCCCACAGAAGAGACGTTGCCAGCCTATCTTTGTTTTATCGTTATTTTCATGGCAGATGCTCGTCTGAACTCCAATCTCTGGTCCCCCCTTGCCAATCTTTTATGAAAAACACCCGTCTAGCTGAATCCGTCTGTGCCTAAATCAAAACGTAGATTCCATGAACAAAGCTTCTTTCTTAGAACTGCACGCCTGTGGAACTCTGTTCCGTCTGCCTGCTTCCCACCTGACTACAACCTGGATGTCTTCAAGTCCAACATAAACAAATTCCTGATGGACCACCCCCTTAAGTAGACACTTTATTAAATCTCCACACTAACGTACTGTACTTACAATAACCCTTATCCCCGAGTGGCTTCCGGGCCTTGATAAGTGGTGACCACCTTGTAAAAAAAAAAAAAAAACTTGGAATGTTTGTTGGCCCATTTTTCAAGTTTTTTGCAATGGAAATTCTTGGTGTACTTTTGACAACTTTTGTGCTATTTCTGTAGCAGACTTGTTTTCTGATTCTGTCTCATTCATAAGACATTCTTGTCCAAAATGTTTGGTCAGTTTCGTGATGGCGATTGTTCTGCTGCTTCTTCTTTTGTTATGTTGGTGTATCATTGTTATATAGTGGGATGCGTTAGGATCAATATAACATAAAATATCTTACCACAGAGTGTCCAGCCTTCACGTGGGTATGTTTGCAGCACATGGTGAAAGAATGGCAATTATGAACAAATAAGAAAATCACTCGCTGTTACATAACGATATACGTTTATTATGGAGACACACACACACACACACACGTAACGAGAATTCAAAAATAGTACATAAAAGGTTAGAAGTCCAAGTATGATAACAGGAACGAATGGGAATGATGCTCATTTCTCCATTTTGAAAGTTACTCTGTTTTTTCCTCCACTCTTTTTGCTTCCGTTTTGTTGATCTCACAAGAAGTCGTGAGAATTTAAAGTTTAAGACTCGGACAAGGGGAGGCAACTTTGCCCAAAGAAATAAAGAACTACTCCCCTTGCATTGTACTTTTGTATCGTCCTAACAATCCTTTTGAGATTTCGATTTTTGGAGCTCATAAGATATTGCTTGGTACTCACGAGGCAGAGACTGTTTTTTGCATGTTATTCTGTCTAGTATCAACATTTTTTGTGTGCTTTAGGGTCCAGTCTGCTTATGTCTCTTTGCGGCCAGTTGACTATGCCAAAGTTGTATGTTATCACAGGCATAGTTTGTTGTTCAGTGGCAGTGAACTTGTTTTTGTTGAAAAGTTCTGTTTTACAGATTTTCCTTACACGACATACAATAGCATCCAAAACTAAGGGACAAAATTTTAAAACCTAATATTTGTTAGAAATAATGTATCAGAAATCTTTGTCTAACACAAATCAACAAACTATTTTGGTTAAAACGCCAAGCAGAGGTTCGCTAGTTACAAGTTGAGTCAAGTAGAATTCATTGTTCACAACACGAGATACATGTCGACATTCTCTATTCGCAATGTCTTAAACGCTCCTCCCACTCCTCCCAGCGAATTGCCTTTTATAATGTTTCAAGCACACCCAATTTGCATATACCACATGAGACTGCTCGAGATCTATGCATGACTGGAGGCTTTAAAAGACAGCAAGCGTTATCTTGGGCGTCTTTTTTTTTTCTTTTTCTGTCTTTCAGCCTGCTGCCGAGACAGATTCTCGCCCATTTCTGAGATAGGTCCTCGCTATGTCTATCACAAATAACAACTGTGAAACGCTGAAATTTTGACAACTGGTAGTCGTTATGCTCCATAATGACATACTAACATTTGAATCATTTGCAAAGGATAGAAAAAGAATTATAACAATTATTTATTTATTTTTAAATAGGAAGTAGGTTTTAAAATTTTGTCCCTTAGTTTTGGACGCTACTGTATATATTCGATGCCAATTTTCCCCCTAAACTTTGGCATGCTGAATTAAATCGTTTTCTTTTTATACCAAGGTATTTGTATCTTTTCTGTTCTTTTATACCAAGGTATTTGTATCTTTCCTGTTATTCTAGATCCTTGATGTCAGTATCTTCATCAAGCTGTACGTTTTTCCGTTTGGACCTTCTTCCCAGCTTTGATGGAGTACTTGGCAGATTTGTCCAAACCAAACTTCATTCAAATATCTCTAGAGAAAATTATGTAGATGGTTGTCTCTTTTGTTTGGGTCTAGTTGGCAGCCCTGGTTTAGATTGTAGGCACTATGGTTTTTATTTAGTGATTTGCTTAACAGATCTATCGCCAAGCAGAAGAGTGAGAGTGATAGGCTATCTCTTTGGAAGATTCCTCTTCTGATCCTGACGTTAAAGATTTTTACAATTCATTAGTGTGGATTAATTTCATGGTTGTTTGTCATATATATGTATATGTACAGCCATGATATCTTTTTTTAATACGGGATGGATTTTTATATGAATCAAGGCACTGCAATAGTCACACCATTCTATGCCTTTAGTAACCAATCCTACGCCATACTTAGTTTCCTTTGCCTTTTCGTACAGTCCTCAACGGTGGTCTTATTAATTAACAACTCGTCTTCGGTGCCTAAAAACCTCCTCCTGAACCCTGTTTGTTCTTTTTTCAAGTATGCTCCAGAGAAGAAGTGTTGATAGATGCTGTCTACAACCAAGCCAGTGAAGATCTTGTAGGTAGTAGTGAGACTGTGGATACGTTTGTACTTACTTGGGCGCTGTGTTTCACTCATTTCAGTGTGTGGGTTGTATCACTTTTTAATAACCATGCTGCCATGGCCTGTTCACCCCTCAATAGTCTGTTGAAGCAACTGCTATAATGACTATGCAGTGCTGTTAGTTGTTTTAAACCAGAAATTGGATAAGTTGTCTAATCCAGCTTTCGTTTTAGTATGCTGGCGTTTATCTCTGACTCTGCCAGTTCTGGTTTGTTTTCATTGTTTTTTGAGCCCTGGATATGACCTTGAACTATATCCGATGGTGAGGCCCCAGCTTGCGGGCTTTGGGGAGTGTGGAGCCACCCTTTAATTGCTATTGCTCCCAGGTCCACTCTGACCCGGAGTGGTAGTACCTGTTAGGGTCCCAACTATGGTTAAATAGAAACTGACTTGAAAAAAAAAATATTCTACTAAAACAATTTTCTTCAAAATAACTGGATTCGGCATTAAATAACCCGAAAAGGGTTGATATGCCATAAAACAAAAACAACCAACCAAAATCATTGCTTTTTGCAACATCTAAAATTCATTCGGTCTCTTCATAGTAGGTAACCTCATTCTCGAACAGAGGCCTCATATAATCCTTCAGCTTGTGTGTTTTAGGTGGCTTTTCTATCTTTATTGCGTCGCGTATTGAACTACAGTAGAATGGTCCAGCATTTTGCTTGAACCGCTTATTTTCAGTTTTCGTCCTATTCTTGCTTGTTTCCCCTGTCAGCGTCCATATGTGTGTGTTGAGAATTTTGACTTGCTTTTTCTCGCCTCTAAAGGGACAATGGATGCTGAGTGCAATATCGTGTAAACACTGTCCTGATTTCTGGCTCAGCTGGTGCACTCTTAAATATTCTGGTCGCTTATGCTGAAAAGTTTTTTTGTTTGTTTGTTGTTTTTTTTTTTTTTTTGAACATCAAAAGTGATATTAAGTGCACAAGGTGATTTTGGTGCACGGCAGACGTAATTAAAAGCTAGAGCCCATGAAAACAATCTTGATTTTGCATAAATATCTCTGTGGAAGTCAATTTTGTTATTTATTTCTTCAAATATAATTTTGGGGCATCACTTATTTTTACACATATCATTGTTCAAATGTATAAGATTGGGATACATAGCAATCCAATACGTATAACAAATATTAAGGGTGTTTTTTTTAGAGGCGGCGAACTTTAAATTAAAATAAATCATAGAAAAATATTTTTATAATACAAATATGTGGTTCATTTAAAATATTAATTCTTGGCATTTATAATTTAAATACAATTTCGGGCATATGGCTCAATATATGGTGCAATCTAGAGGTTACATTTTCACAAACTTTTCGCATTAAATTAGACTGTACTTCAACAATAACACGTCAAATTTTTACTTCCAAGTGGTCTATTGTGTCTGGTTTATCTGCGTAATCTTAACATATCCTCAACAAAAATAATCTAATTGGATTATATCGCACAAATGAGGTGTCCTATTGGCAAACCATTTCGTGAAATCATTAATTCATGAAAATGTTTCCCTCAGTAAATTGATCGCAATTTGCAAATGCAGCTCTGCTGTCAGTCTTTTCATGACGAATTGCCAAACCAAGCTGAACTCAGAATGACTGATACTTGCCGAATCTGCAATTAAAGAAAGTACAGTTACCAATTTAAAGTTCACATCATCTAAAAAAAAAAACAACAACAAAAAAACACCGTATACAGGGTAAAGTGTTTCTTCCTTGTGGGTCATGCATGCATATTAAGATAGAAAAAAATGAAACATTGAGAACTTCTAGGGTCACAAAGTGTCAAGTGCTAACTTATCAAAACATGATTAAATATAAAACATATTATGTTAACAAGAAAATAGAATTCATTTTTAGTGAAGAAAATTTTATATGGGAAAGTTAATCTAATTGGGTTATATCCAAAGTAGCTGATCAGCGGCTTGGTTCCAACCAGTTTTGGCAAATAACAAATAGGATCCTGAACAGAAGTCTACGTTCTATCCCAACCATTATCAATGGACCAGAGGTCATCTCGTCAGCGTCAGACAAGGCCAAACTATTTGCCAAGAACTTTGCAGCTAATTCTACCCTATGCGACGAAGGCCATCAACTCCCCATATTTCCTCCTATAACACAGAACAAGCTAGGTAACATACAAATATTCCTGCATGAGGTCGCCAAGCTAATCAAGAACCTAGATTCCAGTAAAGCAACTGGCCCTGATGGCATCCCAATTATAGTGTTAAAAAAGCTTCAACCAAAACTTGCTCCCATACTTACGAAACTATTTAAGCGCTGCCTTAAGGAGAAGTGCTTTCCGACTCCCTGGAAGACCTCATCAGTTTGCCCTGTATTTAAGAATTCAGGTGATAAGTCATCTCCCTCTCAGTACAGACCAATAAGTCTCCTGTGTGTTATGAGTAAGTTACTGGAATCTATATTAAATAGAGAAATAGTCAAACACCTCAGCAGGAATAACCTTCTAAGTGACACACAATATGGTTTCCGCTCTGCAAGATCTACCGCAGATGTGCTGACGGTTATATCCCACAGGATTAGTGAATCTTTTGACAAAGGCTTCCTTTCTAGGGCAATTGCTCTTGACATATCAAAGGCCTTCGACAAGGTATGGCATAAGGGTCTACTTCACAAGATTTCCAGCTATGGTATAACTGGAAATGTTTTCTCAATCATTAAATCATTTCTCTCTAATAGGCTCATAAGAGTACTGGTAGATGGACAAAAATCGGAGGACTGCAATATAAATGTTGGAGTCCTTCAGGGGTCAATCCTGGGCCCAACTCTCTTCCTGATCTACATCAATGACTTCCCTAAACCCATACTTAAATCATTCGTTGACATCTATGCTGATGACACGACCATCTACGGCAACACATCAAAGGCTGTAAATGACAAAGTTCTCTCGGATTCTCTCTCCTCTGATCTCGAGCACGTGGTTCAGTGGGGGAAGATGTGGCTGGTTACCTTTAATGCATCCAAAACCAAACTCATATCCTTACATCATCAACGCTCTGATCCCCATCTGGCATCAATTGTGATGGATGGCTCTCGTCTGGGTGAGGCCCCGTGTTTTGACAAGCTTCTGGGTTTGACCTTTACTCCTGATCTGAAATGGAACACGTACATCAAGTCTGTTGCCAAGGTCGCTGGAAAGATGGTGAGATCCTTCTACCACTCCAGAAGATATCTCATTACTGATGCAATTCTCTATCTATATAAAAGCCAAGTACGTCCAAGGATGGAATACTGCTGCCATATCTGGGCAGGAGCTGCTAAAAACAGCCTATCCTGCCTTGACAGAGTACAAAATAGACTTCGTGGCTTAGTGGGGGATGCCCTTTTCTCTACCCTGCAACCTCTCTCCCACGGAAGAGACGTTGCGAGCCTATCCTTGTTTTATCGTTATTTTTATGGCAGGTGCTCGTCTGAGCTCCAATCCCTGGTCCCCCCTCGCCAATCTTTCACGAAAAACACCCGTCTAGCTGAATCCACTGTGAAAAATTTCCCCCACTCTATATCTGTGCCTAAATCAAAACGCGGATTCCATGAACAAAGCTTCTTTCTTAGAACTGCACGCCTGTGGAACTCTGTTCCGTCTGCCTGCTTCCCACCTTACTACAACTTGGATGTCTTCAAGTCCAACGTTAACAAATTCCTGATTAGCCGCCCCCTTAAGTAGACACTTCATCAAATCTCCACACGAACGTTATGTACTTGCAATAACCCTTATCCCTGAGTGGCTTCCGGGCCTTAATAAGTGGTGATCACTGTGTAAAAAAATAAAAAAATAAATAAAAAAATTAATGCATCTCGTGGTTTTAGTACTCAAGGAGTTGGGACTGTGTATGTTTATATATTTTTAGTGTGAATTATGTGAGTATTAGGCAGCTTGGGACTGTGTGTGCGTTGGTTTACCTTGTTCTGTTAGCGCGTGTGTAGATATGCCCAAGGTGATGTAATTTGTACGTGAATCTTGAAGTGCATTTTCTTGTCGGCTCCCCAGCCTAAGGCAAAGGAGGGGGTTGTGAGAATACGTTCTTGGGTCCCTTTCGAGGTGCGCCGAGTTGGATCGCTGGAAATTATTTTCTCGTTTATTACAGGTGTTTCTACGTTCGTATTGGCTTGTTGGATTTTGGGTTTAAAACGACTGGCTGAAAAATATTGAGTTAACACGTTGCTATGAAAACTCTAGTTGCTTTTAGAAATAAAGAGGAGAGCGTATCCCAAACAAAGAGGAGAAAAAAGAGGGAAAGAGGGTGGCTGTTCAACTAGTATAAACATACAGAAGTGAGTGCATAGTCATACACATAGTATATACTTTTGGATGGATTGTTATATGTAAGAACGAATAACTAATGTCTACAAACAGCTAATTTAATTATAGATAACAAGTTTAAAAGTAATTAGTTCGTAAACAAACATAATTGAAGCTAATTATTTTTTCTTTGGTAAATAAAAGAAAAACATAGCAAATAGTGATGCTTACTTTCCCGAGAAAAAAAAAATGGTAACTTATATCCATGTCTACGTTATTTAATCAATATAAAAAAAATAGCGCAAATCTAGAAAGTTTTTTCGGCAAAAGATCTTTAAACTTGTATATTGTTTGTATATTAGCAGGGGAGAGGGTGCTTGGCTTTGTCCAGCCGTAAAATATGCTTAAATATGATATTTTAATTTTTCCAGATTTCGTATATATTATTATAGAGTCATGATTTCAAAAGTAAAAAAAAAGTATTTGCTATCAGCTAGAATTAAAACCGAAAGCAAAACTGCAGCATTAAAAGCTGGTGACGTTACCACTGCACCAAGGTGACGCGCATATGAACTGATTAAAAATAAACTAAGATGAATGGATAAAATGTATAACGGTTTTTTTTTCAATTTTGACCCCTTAAAACTATTTTAACCGGCTACAGACGCATAAAAGAACAATCCATAAAAAATCCAATAATTTGAGGCCACTAGTGCCGCTCTGCGACTTTTAGTCTCTAAAATTTCAAATTTGTACCTCTTAACATTTATTGCTTTGAGCTTAAATCAAATTAAAAAGTTTGATCCATGTCCAAGGAACCTACATCTAAAATTTCAAGCGTTAGACACAAAATTGGCGGAGGAGTTTGGTAGAGTTTTCAAAGGTCAAATCGTTGAAGTTTGACCCCCATCACAGCCAAATTTCTGGCCGAAAACCGATTAAAAAGATTTTCCCAAACTTCAATACCCCTTATGTCAAACCTCGAGTCAGTAGACTGAAAACTGACAGAGTAATTTAGTAGGGAAATGTACACACACAGACACTGACACACACACACACACACACACACACCGACACACACATTTTCACTTTTCTAGATATATAGGTTAATAAAATTCAAAAGCTATTTTTTCATAGAATTTTCAAGTTAAATTCAGTGTTTACGAGAGATTCCGTCCAGTAATCTTTTATTCAATTAAGAATCCTACTACTCGTCTACTTGACAACCGGAAATGTACAGCTTTTATAGATTGGATTATCAAAGAGGAGATAATCCACATTCACAGCATACGCTATTCCAATGTCAATAAATAAAGGAAAACTAAGCCGTAAACAAGAAACAGGTTATTTTCTCAGCGATTTGTCGTTTCCTAATGTTGGTTTATATTCGAATGTCTTAATCTCTCAAAAATCTTAAAATTTATTTTTTTACATTCAATTAATCTACATTTCTGTTGCGGCAGAACTAACCTCTATTACCTACCAACAGACAAAACAAGACGAGAGATTCCGTCCAGTAATCTTTTATTCAATTAAGAATCCTACTTCTCGACTACTTGACAAGCGGAAATGTACAACTTTTATAGCTTGGATTATCAAAGAGAAGATAATCCATATTCACAGTAGTTACGATATTTCTTTTTATTAAATTGTTATGCAATTTGCTAGAATAAAAAGTCCACTGATGTTGGCCCATTGCTATGAAGTCGGAATAGAGGCATGTGAGTGAGAAAGAAAAAAAAGCGGAAGTAGAGGACCAGACATTATAAACACAATTAATTTAAAGCAAACGAAATAGAATTAAATTATCTACCGACCCGTATTCTTTTAATGTGTAACAACTGTTTGTAATACTTGTTTGTTTGATTTTTTTTTTTAGAATACGTTTTCGATGTTCTTATATCTTATCATCACAATTAAACTAAAAATGGACGACAACTTCATAGTCTACGGTAAATTTAATGCTAATATAGTACGCAAATTACTTAGTCTACCATTAACCCTAAGTCCGAGTGACAAGCCATCGAGGCAAACACACACACACACACACGCACACACACGCACACAAAACGTTCATAAAACCTTACATAATCGCTTACATTTACGTTAGCTTATAGTAGAATTGTCAAATACTAAAAAAAAAACGTACGGTAAAGTGCATAATAGTTAACAGTCAAGAAATCATTAACAAAAAATATAAAACAATAAAATAAAATAAAAACCACAAATAATTTATAGTACACGAAGCAAAATTAATTTCTCTGTCGACTAGTACACATTTAACATGTAGAACCTTTTCGGGAGATTTTTTAAAAATTTCACAATGTATTTGTTATTCGTGTTTATCACTAAACTAAAAGCAAAACTGCTGTCCATATGATGTGTTTACTTCGATTCATTGATTTCTGAAAAGATAGTAAAAAAATAATTACCCTTACACTAACTCTAAGTCTGAATGGCAAGCTCCCACTCCGCAAAAGAACTTTTATCAAAGTACACATAATCGCTTAAGTTTAGTAACGACAGACGAGCATAGAAAAAATTCTGAGCCACGTTAAAAGTGGAATTGGAAAAGTGATAGTGGTCTAGTGGTTAACTGACGACCTGAATGTTTCAAGTTCGAATCCATTTTGTTCCACTCAAATCACCTTCGCTTAACAACCGTCTGTGCCTCCAGTAAATATCTGATGTCTTTTTAGAAAGAATTCTGACAAGAAAAGAGGCTCGCCTTTTTCCTGTTGTTCTTGGCCTTCAGGCCAGGATCAAAGTGTAGTATCCGACAGATACTGCAAGCTATGACTAGCTATGACTAGCTATGACTAGCAAAGACCAGATGTGGGGGCAACCCCACATGCCTGACCTTTAACCAGCTCCCATTTCCCACCTCTCGGGAGCTGGTCCCCCCTTTCCCTTCCCCCTCCCTTCACTCCTCACATTAAAAATTGGCCTTGTGCCTAATTTGCTCGGTGGGGGAGCAAATAAATACCATCTGTTCCGACAGATACTGCACTTAAGATAATTTGTACCAGTCAATGGAGGGGAAACCCTCTATACTGGGACAATTATTATTTTTGGTAACCAGAGTGCCCCCTTTTTGCCTACTTTTA
The DNA here is from genome assembly GCF_053919585.1 of Euprymna scolopes. Lineage (NCBI taxonomy): Eukaryota > Metazoa > Mollusca > Cephalopoda > Sepiida > Sepiolidae > Euprymna > Euprymna scolopes. Next base: position 39,893,244 of record NC_136491.1, on the reverse strand, counting down.
GGGGAGCTGGTTTTTACCTCACATTAAAAACGGCCTTGTGCCTAATTTGCTCAGTGGGGGAGCAAATAAACACCATCTGTTCCGACAGATACTGCAAGCTATGACTAGCAAAGACCAGATGTGGGGGCAACCCCACATGCCTGACCATTAACCAGCTCCCATTTCCCACCTCTCGGGAGCTGGTCCCCTTTTTCCCTTCCCCTTCCCTTCACTCCTCACATTAAAAATCGGCCTTGTGCCTAATTTGCTCGGTGGGGGAGCAAATAAATACCATCTGTTCCGACAGATACTGCAAGCTATGACTAGCTATGACTAGCTATGACTAGCAAAGACCAGATGTGGGGGCAACCCCACATGCCTGACCTTTAACCAGCTCCCATTTCCCACCTCTCGGGAGCTGGTCCCCTTTTTCCCTTCCCCCTCCCTTCACTCCTCACATTAAAAATTGGCCTTGTGCCTAATTTGCTTGGTGGGGGAGCAAATAAATACCATCTGCTCCGACAGATGCTGCAAGCTATGACTAGCAAAGACCAGATGTGGGGGCAACCCCACATGCCTGACCTTTAACCAGCGCCCATTTCCCTCCTCTCGGGAGCTGGTCCCCTTTTTGCCTTCCCCCTCCCTTCACTCCTCACATTAAAAATTGGCCTTGTGCCTAATTTGCTCGGTGGGGGAGCAAATAAATACCATCAAAGTGTAGTATCTGTTCCGTCAGATACTGCAAGCTATGACTAGCTATGACTAGCAAAGACCAGATGTGCGGGCAACCCCACATACCTGACCATTAACCAGCTCCCATTTCCCACCTCTCGGGAGTTGGTCCTCTTTTTGCCTTCCCCCTCCCTTCACTCCTCACATTAAAAATCGGCCTTGTGCCTAATTTGCTCAGTGGGGGAGCAAATAAATACCATCTGTTCCGACAGATACTGCAAGCTAGGACTAGCTATGACTAGCAAAGACCAGATGTGGGGGCAACTCCACATACCTGACCTTTAACCAGCTCCCATTTCCCACCTCTCGGGAGCCGGTCCCCATTTTCCCTTCCCCCTCCCTTCACTCCTCACATTAAAAATTGGCCTTGTGCCTAATTTGCTCGGTGGGGGAGCAAATAAATACCATCTGTTCCGGCAGATACTGCAAGCTATGACTAGCTATGACTAGCAAAGACCAGATGTGGGGGCAACCCCACATACCTGACCTTTAACCAGCTCCCATTTCCCACCTCTCGGGAGCTGGTCCCCTATTTTCCCTTCCCCCTCCCTTCACTCCTCACATTAAAAATCGGCCTTGTGCCTAATTTGCTCACTGGGGAAGCAAATAAATACCATCTGTTCCGGCAGATACTGCAAGCAAAGACCATATGTGGGGGTAACCCCACGTATCAGACCTTGGTCAATGTAGGGGCAACCCTTCATACCAATTGTCACTATCCAGCTCCCCTAACCCCGGGGAGTTGGTCCCCATTTCCCCTTCACTCCTCACTTTAAAAATCGGCCTTGTACCTAATTTGCTCAGTGAGGGAGCAAATAAATACCTCAAAGTGTAGTATCTGTTTTGCAGATGCTGCACTTAAGATAATTTGTACCAGTCAATGGAAGGGAAACCATCTATACTGGGACAGTGGGACAATTATTATTTTTGGTAACCAGAGTGCCCCCTTTTTGCCTACTTTTAGGGGAGCTGGTTTTTACCCCACATTAAAAACGGCCTTGTGCCTAATTTGCTTTCGTGGGGAAGGAAATAAATACAAGAAAAACATCGGAGAACTCAGTGCTAACAATCGAATTTACGATTTTTCGATCGTTAACTATTCTTCACTTTTGCTAGTGACAGTGTGTGGTTAGAGGTGATTTGATAACATCCGTAGCATTTTAAAGGGCAGCAGGAGGAGCGGATCGGTTGCGACCTAGATGGACGAAGAACTCTCGTGTGCAGGGGAGAAGGGACGGGGCGAACCGACAGTCACTTCTGGGTATTCAAATTGGGCCGAGGGTCATCCAAATATATTAAGTCTATCTCGCTTTCTTATAATATAATACTTATACTTCGGTCTGTGGGGATCTATGAATAAACATAATAAAACACCCAACCAGATGTTGACTTGTCGGCTGCTACATACAAACTATGCGCTTCTGCACATCAACTCCGCGCATCCTTCCGGTCAAAAAAAAAAAATAGTTTAAAATAGTTTTAAATTAATCTGGCAAATGAAAGGCGTGCACGCCTAAAATAAGGGAAGGACAGTCAGCGTGTCGGGGTAGCCGGTGGGGAGATATAAATAGCTGGTGTTTTGTGAACCAGAGGAAAGAAGAAACGAATGGGGGCCAAAAGAAAACAAGAGACAGACACGGCGTCAAGCCAGAATAAAATCCATTTCCGAAGTTAGAGCCGACAACACTTTTCTGCTAACAACTGCTACACAACCACTGAAAACTGAATAGAAGATATCTAAAAAAATAAATAAATCAATCAATAAGTATTCTTATAAACATTCATTTTTCAATTCCTTCCTTTCTCTTTCCTTCCAAGCATATTATTCCCGACACACCCATCTTCCTACTCTACTGACATAAACTGTATCGGCTTCGTAAACGTTTAACAGGCGAATGTTGATCCGTTCAATTTTTTTCTGCATGGAGGAGTTCAATGACACATCTCTGCTTCTGACGCACGTCCATAATAGGGGTTGCTTTCTTAGAGTTTAACACTGTCAATATCTGTAACAGAGAGATGAAACTTTCAGGTCTGAATTCAATTCTCTCTGGTCTATTCGGGCGGAATAGAAAATAGGAGATATTAATTTTGGAAGCAAGGAATTGTTTATATTATAATAACAGAGATCTGAGTGACAAAGCGCGTTCCAGATTTTTACGATCGAGGCATCAACAGAGGCTGGCAAACGTGCATTAAGAATGGTGGTGACTATGTAGAAAAAAAATCTGAAGCACAAAAGGTCACTGGTTTTAAATGGCAACCCTTCCCCGTAGCTCTTAAACGGTTTAGCTTTGGAGTTAAAAAAAATAGGAGGCTTCACTTCTGGAACAAGCCTTGTAGTAATTTTGGTATTACTGCACTTTAGCTAACCAGATGTAGGAGACTATGGAGATCGTTTTGGGGGTCACCACTTGGAAAATCTCCATTTTTATTAGGGGTTACAGATGTCTTAGTTAATTACTTTTTTTTTTAATTATTTTTCTTCCTTTGAAGATTGTAATGCCGGGTATGGGGCAGCCAAACCAGCTGCCAACATTGCCCCGCTTTTTTATTGAAACTAACCGAGAGCTCTTTTTAGTATCCTCGCTGTTCCCTTAAGTGCAATTGTCTGAATCTCTTTTGCACTTGGTTCACCAGGAATATTAGTTAGGAGGCTTACATGTGGCACAAAAAGAATAAAATAAAACAAGTAAAGAGTTAAAAGATATACATTCACACAAGAGGTATTTTATATATGTTTAGGGATAGAGGATTACTTGACAACGTCCTTCTTTCTGATCTGCTATGTATACCCTTAGGGCAAATATCGCCTAAATTCAGCAGCATCTTCAGTTCCTTGCGAATTATTGGGTGTACAGTTACCACACTGACACCAAACTGTGCACTTATTATCTCTATAGACACATGACGGTCCTTATCCATGAAATTCTTTATTTGACCAATCAATTCTTCTGTTCGGACTTCCTTACTTCTACAACTATCATCATCCCTTACAGACTCCATATATTCCATTGAATCTCTTATGTCACTCAAAACTGATGCTCGATTTATACAAGATGGTCCAAAAGCAGTCTGAAGCATTCTATACGTTCCTGTCGCATTTTTTTTTTCAAGTTTAAAATAGAATATTCGTGAATATTGAGTTCTTGTAAGGCAAGGGAGAATCTTTAGTTGAGATATAAAAGAGTTCCGATGTCAACAATTTTAGTGCCCTGCGTCGCATGGGTTTGAAATATCGTATCAAAACTTCTCTGCTCAACTATATGAATTATATTTTCTTAATTAAAAATTATTAAAGAGAGTGTCCATTGCTTTTTATATTATTCCCCGATATTGTCCGGGTGTTTTGAGGTATGTGTTGTGGAAAAAAACAAGAAAGAAAAGTGGTATTAGGCTGGAATCCGTACCGCAAAAGAGGAAAGAAACGTGAAAAAAACGTGACGTCTGTGCTGTTGAGTCGATCGCCAAACCGGAAGTGACGTAGCTTTAAATTTAGGCTAGACAATCGAAAAGAGGAGATGGCTTTCGAAAATATCGGTGAAAAAAGCGACCTCTTCCTGTAGAAAAGTGCCCAGTTGAGGGTGAAGAAATTAATGTTCTTGACCAATTTTTCGATATTTGTCATTCGAAGGTCGAGCTTCAAAATTATACCGATCTTGTGAAAATCCGTCACCTCTGTCGAAAGTTTTAGGCAGACATACATATATACATACATACATACATACATTTAAACAGAGAGGCGAGATTTATATTATAGATAAAGAAATTGAAAGAATGTTTAAATGTTTCGTATGTTCGTGTGTTCGCTAAGTTGCGATGGATTTTAGTCATCCTTTTAGTACTAACCAACAGGCTCCCGATAGGGCACTGATGTACGCGTGCTGTCAGTTCTGGATTCAATTACGCAAGTGAAAGAAAAGAGAGCGAAATGTCTGGGTTCTCCCAGTGTCCTTTGGTTATTCCCTTAGCTCAAGGAAAACCTTAGAGGCTGTCGTTATGAGACAATTGAGGAGATAAAAGAGGCTGTAACAAGGGTCATTGACATGCTCACACAAGTGGGGTCTGGCAAAAGTTATTAGGACGGTACAAGTGCATTGCAGTCGGAAGAGATTACTTCGAAGGGGACTAGAGTTTCGTGTGTTTACTATCAATAAAAGTGACCATACGAAAAAGGTCTGCAAACTTATTGAAGGCATCCCGTCCATCCATGTCGTCATATTCTAAACTTAATGTAATATTTTATTTGTGCATTTTTTAAATTATTTCTATTTGTGAATTAAAAGAAAACATAATTTGAAATTGTACTTCTCGTATAATTTTACAAATTTAAATTAATTCAATGAACGTTTTCGTAAGTAATGTTTTAAGTGGTATTATTTCATTTGTAGTGAACTTGTTTCAAATTATGATGAAATGTTGGCTTTAAAAATCATTAAATTATAGATTGTCTCCTTTTTTTTTACCCCCGACTATAAATCTTCAGAAAATGAAAACAAACAAACAAACAAACAAATATGCACGTCCATAATAGGGGTCATTTTATTAGAGTCTCACACCGTCAATACCTGCAACAGAGAGATAAAATTTTCAGGTTATGAATATATAAATCCAGTCATTATAACAATGCAATTTTCAATCCCTTCTTATCCATTCGGGCGCAATAAAAAAATAGGAGGCATTGCTTTCGGAATGCCATCGAATATGATTGAACACAGGATCTGTTTTTTTTTTAGGAGAGGAGGAAAAGGAGCATTTGTATTCTTAACGAACACTTTTGTCAATTCGGTATTAATTTATATTCCAAGCGTTTCATTGGCTAATCAATATTGATTTGACCAATAGCTGCGTTTTTAACATTGATAAATCAATAAAAGCAACAAAAGCTATATTTATTACATTTAGAACGCCTCTCGTAAAATGGCTACAAATTTTTCTAAGCAATCTTAATCTATATAATAGTCTGCTTGTTCCTCCAGTAGTACGTTAGTACGTTACGATTTGAAAAAAAAGGCCAAATACAATTTTTTGGAAGGCCAAACTGCTTTTAAAAAAGACCAAATTCGTTAAATTGTGCTTTAAAGACACCAACCTGGCAACCCTGGACAAGAAGATGAAAATGACCTCCTTTTAATGTAGCCTCGTTTTCAAATATCATTATAATAATATATCATCAAAATGGTGGGATCTTTCTATCGATCCGGTAGATATCTCACTGCTGATGCTATTCTCTAACTATATAAGAGCCAGGTACGTCCAAGGATGGAATACTGTTGCCACATCTGGGCAGGAGCTGTTAGAAAAGACTTGTCCTGCCTTGATAGAGTTCAAAATAGACTTCGTAGCCTCGTAGGAGATGTCCTTTTCTCTTCCTTGCAACCTCTATCTCACAGAAGAGATCTTGCGAGTTTGTCTCTGATGTATCGTTATTTTCATGGAAAGTGTTCGACTGAGCTTCAATCTATGGTCCCCTCTCGCCAAACTTTCACAAGAAACACCCGTCTAGCTGTAAACACTATCAATAATTCCCCCCACTCTTTATCTGTGCCTAAACCTAAACGTAGATTCCATGAACAAAGCTTCTTTCTTAGAACTGCCCGCCTGTGGAATTGTCTTCGTTTTCCTGCTTTCCGGCTGACTACAATATGGCTGTGTTCAAGTCTAACATAAATAAGTTCTTGATGAGCCGTTCCATATAAGTTATCAAATTTACCAAATTTTCATTACTAATGATTACTATATTGTCCAATTTCTACTGTACACTCTTTAACCCTTATCCTTGAGTGGCCTCTTGGTCTTGATAATGTGGTGATGCCTATGTAAAAAAAAATCATCATTGTTGTAATAGGGTGAGAAAAGAACTCCTAGTAATTTTGTCTTGCCACGAGGAGTAAATTAAAGATTGTCTCTTTCAATGTGATTTTAGTATTTATATTGAACTATGTAGCGCAATAAAGCTTTCTGTGTATTTATTATTACTTATTCGTTTACCTCATTTGGATCAATTTTGTATTTAATTGATTTTATAATATATTTATTTTAATGGAAACTATTTTCATAGAAATGTTACTTGATTAATATTTGCTGTGTGTTATTGTTTTTTTCTGTCAAATTTTTACGCTATCAGCTTCATCAAAACATATGTGGAATTTCCACGGGTTATAATGGTTATAAAATATGTAACTAAGTTATCATTAGAGCTATGCCAACAGCATATTGTTTTCATTATTTTGACTCGCGAGTATGTATCAGTTGATATCTTATATGCTTTTCTATTTCTCGGTTGATTAACCGTGTCTAATTGTGTCGGATATATACTTGAGAGTCAAAACAATGTTATCATAGAAAGTAATGAAAACGGGTCATTTTGTATGGTACGGACACACTACCATATATATATATATATATATATATATATATATATATATATATATACTAGCAAAAGTACCCGTCGTTGACTGGATTCAAAAACAGCCTACAGAAAATGGACTTCGATTTATGAAAGTATGATAGGTTATGAAAAGGAAGGGTTGTAAAGAGATAGCTTCGAATTTGAGGGTATAAAAACCACAGCAAAATATGATGAAAGTAAAAATAAAATAGATAAACCCCATAATTTATTATGCCATACCTGTTCACACTGAAACTCTTATTACTATATTCTGTGGATCTATATTAAAAAACCTTGTTAAACTTTGTGACATATTTTCATTCTATGGAGGTCAGGCGCTAACGAACACCCCATAATTTTATTATACCATATTTTTTCAAACTGAAACATAATTATCAAAGTATACTTACGCAGATAGATATGAAAAGTCTTCATTAAAGTTTGTGCCTATTTCCATTCTGGGGAGGCCAGGCGCGAACGTAGACCCCACAATTTTATTATGCCATCTCTATTTAAGTTAAAACATACTTATCAAAGTATTATTATGTACATCTATATCAAAAACACTTGTAAACGTTTTTTTTTTATTTTTAAATTTTTTATTTCGATACTTTGTGGATCAGGCGCGTACGCAGACCCCACAATTTTAATGAATCATCATTATGTCAGATCAAACATACCCATTCCTGTGTCTCGATACATCTTCTATCATTATATGTGATCAGTTTTCTATAATAGTCAACCATATAGGAGCTTATTCGTGACCAGACACACATAATTACGTTCAGCTTTATATTATATTATATTATATTATATATATATATATATATATATATATATATATATATATATATATATATATATATAGTTCTCGTTTCTACTACTTCTATCTATCTAATCTCGGAAGCATTTTTGTTTTGCGAGAACATAATTGGCCATCTCTTAAATTTCTCTTGTTTGTCGATGGTTTAAATTTTTATCTCAATTTTTCTCAGTATGTACTGGATCTTTGTTAATGAAACCATATAAAAAATATCTTCCTTATTTCATTACAGTATTTTAAAAATTTGTATTCAAACAAAGTTTTAAAAGTTTCTATTTTGAAATTTTTTATTTTTAACACATTGCATACCATAAGACGGTTGCATACTTGAAGGAGGAGGAGGAGGAGATAAGGATGAAGAGAGAGCAATAGAGAGTTAGAGACACGTATATACCAATACAGAGTAAAAAAAAAACTATTTATACTAATAATACTAAAACTCTGTGTCTATTTGTTACGATGTTGGTTTGTTTGCCCCGTTTTTAGGATATATATTAATACTAATAAACCAGACAGTGGGAGTGTAGAAACTTAGTTTTATTAGTGATGTGGTGGGCTCCTTGTGTATATTGGTGATATTTAAACTAGCGCATTTCAGGTGAAAACAGTATTACCTACTTATGCGTCAAAAACAAGATAAGTTATTTTTCTATTTACCCTAGCCTGGGTGCTCGATGTTTCCCAGGTATTTGGAGGTATGTGTTGGGAAAAATAAAAAGTTGTAGTAGGCAGGTAGGCTCAAGATTGTACGGCGAAGGAGGAAGAGAACATGAAAAAAAAACGTGGCTTCTTTGCTGTTGTGTTCATCGCCAAACTGGAAGTGGCGAAGGTTTAAATTAAGGCTAGTCATTTGGAAAGAGGGAATGACTTTCCAAAATATTGACGAAAAAAGTAGAAAAATGCCCAGTTGATCTTGAAGGAATTAATGTGTTTAGCCATTTTTATATATTTGTCGTCCGAAGGGTCGAGCTTCAAAATTATACTGATCTCGTGAAAATCTGTCGCCTCTATCGAAAGTTTTAGGCAGACATACAAACATACATACATAAATTAAAACAGACAGGTGAGGTTTATTTCTATTTACATCGATAAGCTTTTGTATTTTGACTTATTTTAAAGCGTGTTTTACAAATAAAAGTAGTATATTAGTCACGATAAGGAACAGAATTCTACCCCTATTTAAAAAACAAACAAACAAAATCTTAACTGTGATCGAAAAAAAATGTTGCACAATAAAAACAACACGTGAAATCAGCGAGTAGTTTTATTTTTAAATAAGAGATAAGGTATATTAATTTATTTTTATTTCGGACTATTAGTCTCATCTTTATTAGTTGTTGTTTTTCATCTTTTTTATTGGATTGTTTATTCACAACGGCTTCGGGGCCCGTGGCGCAGTTGATAGAGACGTTGAATCTCTATGGTTCCAGATTAGCATTGTCTGAAGATAGCGGTTTCAATCCCACCCAAAGCGTGCCAGAGGTTAATTGGCCAAAAATTTGGTGAGACGACAACAACTACGGATGGCAGTGATGGCTGAGAATGCAGTTAGGAGATTCGAAGTTCCTATCCGTCGCGGTTACCACCTGACGAAGGCCAGAGGAATTAGTTGGCCGAAACGTTGTGAATAAACAATCCAATAAAAAAAGATGAAAAACAACAACTAATAAAGATGAGACTAATAGTCCGAAATAAAAATAAATTAATATATATAATGCTCATCTCAAAAATGAATTCCAATTAAGGAATAATATATATATAAGAGATAAGGTACTTGTACAAAACTCTACCCATACGAAAAACAAACAAATTTTTACCCATGATCGAAAGAAAAGGCCGTAAAATAAGGGCTTACATACAATCATCAAGTAATTTTATTCATTTTTCACTGCTCACCTCAAAAGGTAATTTTACTCCTGAAAGGAGTTATAGACATGGTTTGAGTAGTACTCTGGAGGCTTGCTTAATTTTATTTAGGGCACTCAGTAGCGCTTTAGAGGCTTCTTAACTTTTATTTTTCTTCGGTGCTTATGAAATTGTTTTCGTTTTATTCATTATCTTTTGCTTAAAGGTGGTGCTTAAAATTGGTTTTAAAACAAATGATGGGTCTCCAATTAGAGCAGACAATCGATTTGATTGAAAACTGAGCTATTTCATCGATTTCAATCACAATAAAAATATGAGAGTGTGAAACATTAGTTGATCATCATTCAATCACTTAAAAAAATTCACTTCGTGGGTGTGTGAGTGTGTAAAAGCTTGGTTTTATTAATTCTCTTGAGGCTTCCTTCTTTTTATTTAGTGCTTTCTATAGTGCTCATAACGCCTCCTCAGGTTTATATTTTTTTACTACTCACTTATAAAATATTTTTTTTCTAGCGATCGTGCTCAGTAACTTGCTTTTACTGGTGCTCTGGGGCCTCAATTTTATTTAATGATGTCAGGAGGTCTCATGACTTTTATTTTACTTTAACTGCTCACTTATGAAATTGTTTTAGTTTTATTCATTATATTTTACTATAGCGTGGCAGATAAATTTGGTTTTAAAACAAATGAGTTCCAGGATAGTGAGAGATAAAGAAATAAGTTTTAAAAAAATATGTCTTTTAATATTGCTTTGTTATTTATGACCTTGGTCAATAATCCGTAACAAACTCTGGGGCAATAAATCATTAATACAGCAAGACACTCGGTACATAGTATATGCTACATAAAATAATGCTCAATTTCTTAGATGTGGCAGATGTGTATGATATTGGAACGTGGTAGAGCTGAATCCAAATGTACTCAATACCTTAAATACAGCTGATATGCGTTATAATATAACTTGACTCTTATTATATCTTATGTTGAATCGAACAGTGTTCAATACCCTAGATTGCATATATATGAGAGCTAAGATGGAGAGAGAGAATGAGAGCGAGGGGGGTGGGAATAGAGATATAAAGAAAAATCAGGAGTAAAAAGTAAAATCTTGAAACGAAATTGGACCAGCAAGTGTAAGAAATAATACTCCCCTGCTCTTGGACTAATCGTATAGATTATTTCAATGAAGTGCCTCCCATACATCATCATTTTCTGCTCCTTCAATTTGTTCCCCACGTTTTCTTCTGTTCCATTTCTTTGTTGATTTGTTCCAGGTGTAAAACTCGGAGATTGCCACATATTTGCAAAGTCATCTTGATGGCAGAGTTGAAAAATGTTGTCAAAGTTGTGGTAGGCGGTGGCTTGTACTTTGCCTTTTTGGTTAGCTGCTTCATCAGTTCATTGTAGCTCAAACACTACTTTGCTCACACCCTTTGTTCATGTATTTAAACACGTATTTGATACTTTGAATTGAACTGAAAAGTTCTATATTAATGTGAGCGTCGAACTCTTGAAGAAGGACCCCACTGGTTTGTGATTTATTGATTAACATACCAACCATTTTTCTTTATCTTTATTGTAATAGTTTGACCTCTATCTTCTGGTTTCCTTCGCCTGTACTTGAGATAAGAGTCCTGACCTTGCTCGATACACTTTGGCCAAGATCAAAGTGTAATATCTGTTCCGGCAGATGCTGCACTTAAGATAATTTGTACCAGTCAATGGAGGGGAAACCCTCTATACTGGGACAATTATTATATTTGGTAACCAGAGTGCCCCCTTTTTGCCTACTTTTAGGGGAGCTGGTTTTTACCTCACATTAAAAACGGCCTTGTGCCTAATTTGCTCAGTGGGGTAGCAAATAAATACCATCTGTTCCGGCAGATACTGCAAGCTATGACTAGCAAAGACCATATGTGGGGGTAACCCCAGATATCTGACCTTGGTCACTGAGGGGGCGACCCTTCATACCAACAGTTACTAATCCAGCTCCCATTTCCCACCTCTCGGGAGCTGGTCCCCCCTTTCCCTCCCCCCTCCCCCTATATCCACATTAAAAAAACGGCCTTGTGCCTAATTTGCTCAGTGGGGAAGCAAATAAATCAACACCCTAACTTGGCCTGACAGCCCAAACTCCCTCCGGGGACCGGGCGACAAGATCAAAGTGTAGTATCTGTTCCGACAGATGCTGCAAGCTATGACAAGCAAAGAACATATGTGGGGGTAACCCCACATATCTGACCTTGGTCACTGAGGGGGCGACTCTTCATACCAACAGTTACTAATCCAGCTCCCATTTCTCACTTCTCGGGAGCTGGTCTCCCCCTTTCCCTCCCCCTCCCTCTATCTCCACATTAAAAAACGGCCTTGTGCCTAATTTGCTCAGTGGGGAAGCAAATAAATCCAATCTGTTCTCCAGATGCTGCACTTTCATTTCTTGTTCTTTTTCGGTGGAGGATCAGTCCTTCACGACTGAGACAATTTTGGCGCTTAAACATGTACCGAGTGCCTCCTGTGTAAGTTACTGGAAAGACCACTCGTTAACCAATTTTTTCTAGATTCCTTTTCTCCACGTTAAAAAACGACCGTGGTGTCTAACTCTGTCCCGTGGGGAGGCATTGTAAATAGGTACACTGCAGAAATTCTTTAGGGTACTTTTTGGAGCATTTGTTGTCGATCCTACATGGGTAATTTGAATTCAATGGTCCACAAGGTCAATGCACCATATATGCTATCACTTTTGAAGGAAGATCAGGGTCTTTCTCTTTGGCGGGGATCTCTGCATATCTGTTCTGTTTGATCTTTGTCCTCTGGGGCCTGCCAGGTGAGGATGTGTGCATGCAGCAGTCCTCTCTTTTGGTATTCAATGCTGTACAGGAAATCCCTCAACCTGCCAAATTCTCCTTTTTTAATAAACTTGATTAGTTTTTTTAACTTCGGTCTGAAGATGTTCTATCATTTCCGTCCACTTTGGATTTGTCGGGAAAGTGATGAAAAGATCGGCTCAGCCCATTCGCTAAACATAAGCCATGGCATCACTTTGGCGCTTAAACATGTACCGAGTGCCTCCTGTGTAAGTTACTGGAAAGACCACTCATTAACCAATTTGTTCAGGATTCCTATCTTCTCTAAGAATTGAATCCCTCAATTTGCCATAATTGTCAGCTTTCAACATCTGTTTGTTGTTCACGACTCAGAAATTATGAACATTCTGTTTCAATCTTGCAGAACACATCGACCAGCGATTTTTGAAACACCCTTCGCTGTTAATTTATTCTATAGATAAAGCTCTGCTGCATATAACATGTCAATCATTGAGCTTAATTTTATCTATAACATATAATATGGATTGGAAATGTGTATTTTATTTATTAATAAATTATGTTACTTAATCTTATTGAAATATAGCAATTGTTTTGATTATTAAACTAAAATCTTCGCTTATACATACATAAATACATACATACATAGAGGGATAAAGAACAAACCAAGTTATATATATATATATATATATATATATATATATATATATATATATATATATATATATATATATATATTGTAAAACTCAAATCGTCTTTATTGGGCGTTGAAACCGTCCATTCGTTTCCGCTTTACAAATTTCGGTTTACGACTTCAGGTTTAAAAAATTCTGCGCATACGTAAATAAATAATGCAAATGCACACACACACACACACACACACACACACACACACACACACACACACACACACACACACACACACACACACACATACACATATATATATATATATAAGTAATAAATATATATATATATATATATATATATATATATAAGTAATATATATAGAGAGAGCGAGATATTTCTGTCGTAATATGATTTTTCAATTATCATTCATTTTATATACCAATCCTTAATTTAAGAAGCTCAATGCAATAACAGAGCACATAATAAACAAATTACGAAAGCCTATATTCTAAATTTCATGATGTTAACCATCTTACAATTTATTACTTTAATTACGTTGACATTTACGATTCTTGGCAGTAACTGTTTCGTAGCACAAAATCATTCATTTAATTATTATATCAATCAATGAATCTATTCTGCTCTTAACTCGTGAGAAGAAGTAGCAATTATAAATCCACCAAAAGAAAATTAAATGCATTTGGGCATGATTACAAAATGCGCACATTGGAAGAGAAGTTGCAATTACCTTTTATTTTCCTTTTTTATCAAGCCATTTTGAATTTGCGTGTTAAGAATTGTGAATGTCAACGTACTTAAAGGAATTGTAAGATGGTCAGCATCATGACATTTTGAATATAGAATTTTGTCATTTATTTGTTATATGCTCTGTATTTATATTGATTTTCATAAATTAAGGCGTAGTATATAAAAAGTGAAATGTAATTAAAAAACATCGTATTTCCACAGAAATATATATATATATTTACCAGTGATGAAAAAACCGGACTAGAGTGCTCAATGTGTAGCCAGAGTAGTATATAGGAAATTTATTACTGTAAGTCCAGAATTAGTTTACATTTTCAGCTAGGGGAAAATCCTCAAAAAGAAGAGGAAATATCCGACTAGCTTCGTCAGAATTCATAGATGGACTCATTCTGGACTCACAGTAATAAATTTCATATATATATATATATATATATATATATATATATATATATATATATATATATACACATGTGCGTGCGATTTTCTAATGAGAGCCAGCATACGTGATTTGGTCTACGGCTAATGAGGATGCAATTAATAATTTACGGTGAGCATTGTTACGACGATTGGAGGAAATATCTTGAACAACGATTTTCGAGTAGAAAGTAACATTGCAGCGAACAGAATTGATTTTATCATGCGATTTTATTCAAATAATCAATAAATGTTCGACTTTGGTGTCTTTTTTCTTTAGATTTGTTTGTTTTGTTTTTTTAAGAAGGTACACTTCAAAATTTAAAATTTTTGATTTCTCTATCCTAACCTTTCCAAGAATTCAAAAGAGATTAGTTGTAGGGCAAAGATTAGAAGATATTTGTTAAGGAGTTTGCTATTCAATAATATAGATATCTATATGTGTGTGTGTTTGTGTGTGTGTGTGTGTGTGTGTGTGTGTGTGTGTGTGTGTGTGTGTGTGTGTGTGTGTGTGTGTGTGTGTGAGAGAGAGAGGGAGAATAAGTATGTCTAATACCTTTGCATTTTGTTGTCTCTGTCTTCCTGTCTTAATTTTGTGTGTGTGTGTACATATACGTACATATAAAGAGACAGAAATATATATATATATATATATATATATATATATATATAATTATAATTAAATAATAATTATTCATTTATACAACAGACACTAGTGTTTCATGCTTACGCAATCATCAGTGAAGGCTAACAATTCCTGCCCGTCACGAGATTCGAACCCAGCCACGAAGGTATCTTTTGCGTCATCTACTGAGCCTATACCTGCCATGGGAATATAGAGCATTAAGAAATATGTAACGCCGAATTCAAGCGAATACAATAACAATCTAGAATGTTCGCACGAGCGGAAGCCGTGAACATTGCATAGACGCTAGTTGACTGCCTTAGTTATAATTCCGCGGACAGTGCCGATCCTTAAGTATCTTTAAAGGGTCTTGATAATTATAATTAAATAATAATTATTCATTATATATATATATACTAGCAAAAGTACCCGTCGTTGACTGGGTTCAAAACAGCCTACAGAAAATGGACTCTGATTTATGAAAGTATGATAGGTTATGAAAAGGAAGGGTTGTAAAGAGTTAGCTTCGAATTTGGGGGTATCAAAACCAAAGCAAAATATGATGAAAGTAAAAAATAAAATCGATAAACCCCATAATTTATTATACCATACGCTTATCACAATATTCTGTGGATCTATATTAAAAAACCTTGTTAAACTTTGTGACATATTTTCATTCGATGGAGGTCAGGCGCAAACGAACACCCCATAATTTTTATTATACCATATTTCTTCAAACTGAAACATAATTATCAAAGTATACTTACGCAGATAGATATGAAAAGTCTTTATTAAAGTGTGTGCCTATTTCCATTTTATGGAAAGCAAGGCGCGAACGAAGGCCCCACAATTTTATTATACCATCCCTATTTAAGTTAAAACATACTTATCAAAGTATTATTATGTACATCTATATCAAAAACACTTGTAAACTTTTTTTTTAATTTATAATTTTTTTTATTTCCACACTTTGTGGACCAGGCGCGTACGCAGACCCCACAATTTTAACGAATCATCATTATGTCAGATCAAACATACCCATTCCTGTGTCTCGATACATCTTCTATCATTATATGTGATCAGTTTTCTATATATATAGTATATATATATATATATATACTAGCGAAGTACCCGTCGTTGACTGGGTTAAAAAAAAACAGCCCACAGAAAATGGACTGTGATTGATGAAAGTATGATAGGTTATGAAAAGGAGGGGGTTGTAAAGAGATAGGTTTTGATACTCAAAAAGTTTACCCTAAGCAAAATATGATGAAAGTAAAGATAATTTTCACGAAAATATATTTTTATATCAACTTTGTTTGCTTCGTGCCCAAGAGTGACCAACAAAATGATGTTTCCTTACAAAGAGAAAATATTTTATATATAATAATATAAATATACAAGAAATAAATTTTACCATAGTCAATAAAAGTTACTTTTATGGTAGAAAAGTTCATTGGTTTGTATTTTTAAGTAGTTTGTAAATTTTTTTTTTTAATTCACGAACCGGTTTAAAAAAATCAAAATGGCAGCGACTTTGAAATGGAGAGCCCCGTTTTCAATTTGAAGGAGGGGCACCTGAGCATTCTCTGTTAACAATTTAAGAAAGTTCCGCCAACGTAAGGAATATTTATAAACATATTTTAATGTTTTCCGTTATTTTGTGCTTGAAAAATATTCGATTATGGCATGTGTAGTTCATATAAAAAATCATTTAAGTAGCTATCGCCTCAAATTCCGTTTTAATTTCGGTTCGTTGAAATTATTTCAAGTAAATAGCATTAAAAACTATTTAAAAAAAACATGAACTGAACTTTTATTGACTATTTATTTCTTGTATATTTAGTTTTTCGGGTAATCGTTTGTTGGCTTTTCTACTAAACACTCTTACATAATAATATCGATGAAATATCGAAAAACAAAGAAACAAAAACAGTTTTGAAAAATAATGAAGCTTTACTTACTTTAGTAAAATAATCCGAAACAGCAAAATCGGATATTAAAAAAGTAAACAGGTTATTATTTTAGTTTTTTAAAGCAAAGAATCGATATAAATATGAATAAGAAGAAAATGCCACCTTCTTCAAGCAGAACAGCTTCATTTCAGTTTTACAGTATTGAACGGTGTAGTATTGCGCCGTCGGATTGTACTGTTGTAATGTAAAGAACACGCAGAAAGGGTTGTAATCAACTGAATTCCTTCTAGTACACTGACAAAAACAAATGCTTAAACAGATATATAAATAGAAATAAAAAGGTTATGTAAATGTTTTTAAAAAAACACGTAATCATGTGAGCAGGATTTGTTCCTTCTTTTGACACGATAACAAGTAACGTTCTTTTTTTATTATTTATCTATTTATCTATTTTCGAAAGAGTGCCACGTGCAAGTGGAGAAGGAAAAACAGAGTTATGCAAAATCTGTGTCGAGAATTGTCTAAAGTTCCGACTTTTTGGGGGGGGGATTTCGCTTTAATAAGAACGTGAATTTATGAGGTGAATTTATTCGACACAATTAGATTCAACTCAAAAAAATAAATAAATAAAAGCTAACATGAATTAAGATTAAAGTTAAGGTGTTATTGTGGACTCCCATCCATTTAAAAAAAAAAAAAACGTTGTTAAACTTTGTGACATATTTGCATTCTATGGAGGTCAGGCGCGAACGAACACTCCATAATTTTATTATACCATATTTCTTCAAACTGAAACATAATTATCAAAGTATACTTACGCAAATAGATATGAAAAGTCTTTGTTATAGTTTGTGCCTATTTCCATGGAGTACAGGCACGAACGCAGACCCCACAATTTTATTATACCATGCCTATTTAAGTTAAAACATACTTATCAAAGTATTATTATGTACATCTATATCAAAAACCCTTGTAAACGTTTTCTTTTTTTCATTTTTTATTTCCATACTTTGAGGGCCAGGCGCGAACACAGCCCTCACAATTTTTATGAACCACCGTTCTGCCAGATCAAACATACCCATATCAAACATAAGCATATCCTCGATAGATCTTCTATCATTATATGTGATCAGTTTTTTAAAATAGTCAACAATATAGGAGCCTATTCGTGACCACACACACACACACACATGTTCAGCTTTATATATATATATATATATATATATATATATATATATATATATATACAGTGATGATCATATTTATTGGCACGGTAAAATAAAAGTTAAATTTTGTCTAATAAATTCTAAAAAAGGGATTAAATTAAAGAAAATAACAAAGTATATTATGTATTTTTAACTGGCCTTTCCGATGCAGCAATCGGATTTTAGAAAAAATAAATAACAAAGGAACAACAAACATAATTGCAAAAAACCCTTGTTCAAAATTATTGGCACGGCTTTGTTTTTCTTTTAGTATCAGTATAATATCAATCAATTTCCGGTTTACGTGCTTTCTGAACTTTTTTATAGCCATATTATGCTTGTTTAACGCTAATTCAGTGAATAATTTTTTTCAGATAATTTTTAGATAGCGATTTATTTAAACTATTATAAGTGACTAAATTATAATTTTCAATCGCCATGGTTAAAACTAAGGAACACAGCGAAGACGTCAGGAAGCTTGTTGTAGCATGCCATACCAATGGGGAGGGCTATGATAAGATTTCAAAGAAGCTAAACCTTCCCAAATCCACTGTTAGAGCCATAATAAACAAGTTCAAATCGCAAGGCCACGTTATGAGTTTAGAGGGTAGAGGGAGAAAAAGGATTCTTTCCCCAAGAGATGAACGGAAAATTGTTCGACAAGTAAAACAAAACCCAAGGATCTCTGTTGGGGAGATTGTTGATGAACAGAGCACCTCTGGAGTGAATGTATCTCGACATACAGTTGGTAGAGTTTTGAAGAGAGCTGGTTTAAAAGCATGTCGTCCGAGAAAGACTCCCTTATTGAAGCCTATGCACCTGAAAGCAAGGCTAGCCTTTGCAAAACGTCATATTGATAAAGATGTTGCATTCTGGAAACGTGTTCTATGGACTGACGAAACGAAAATAGAGTTATTTGGCCATAATAAAGTGTCTTATATTTACAGAAAATCTGGCGAAGCTTTCCTGCCTAAGAACACCATACCCACAGTGAAGCACGGTGGAGGCAGTTTGATGTTTTGGGGATCCTTTGCTGCCTCTGGACCAGGGCGACTTGTTAAGGTCACAGGTAGCATAAAAAAGGAAGATTATGTTAAAATATTGGATGAAAACCTGAAAGACTCTGCTAAAGAGCTCTCACTTGGTCGTCGTTGGTGGTTCATGCAAGATAATGACCCAAAGCATTCGGCTAAACTGACTAAGAAATGGCTTGAGGACAATCATATTAATGTTTTGGAGTGGCCATCACAAAGCCCAGACCTTAATCCAATTGAAAATTTATGGAGAACATTAAAATTGAGGGTAATGCAAAGGAAGCCTAAGAATCTTATTCAATTGGAGGATTATTGTCAGGAAGAGTGGGCTAAAATTACTACTGAAGAGTGCAACAACTTGGTTGTAAACTATGAAAAGCGACTGAGGAAGGTAATCAAGGCCAAAGGCTATACAATTGATTATTAAATAAATCGTGCCAATAATTTTGAACAAGGGTTTTTTGCAATTATAGACATACATTATGAAAATTTTAGACAAATATGGTAAACATAAATAGAATGTTTTTATCAGCCCTAAAAGAGCCCCTGGGGCACACCCAAGAGTTATCGTGAAGTATAGACAAACAAAATTTTATGGAAATCAGTTAGTTACAACTTTTCAGAAAGTTTTATGAGAATCCAAGGTATCATTTTTTTTTTTAATAAACACAAAAGTGTCAATTTTAGCTATTTTAACCTGAAAAGCATCCTTAGGAAAGCAACAGGAGTTTTCCCGAAAAATCTATTCTCTTACTTGTTTACTCATATCATGTTTAACGTTTGTGCAAAATTTCAAAAAATTCCAAGGCGTAGTTATTGAGAAAAGTGCAAACAGACGAACGGACAAATGAATGGACAAAAGTAAATTTACAGGCCCACCCTCCTTTTGTTGGGGGGGGGGGGCAATAATCAAAATATGTATCTTCATTTCTTTTAAAAATTGAAAATATTGAATAATACTGATGTAATTGAATCAGATGCCATGACCAAAAAATCGAAACCAAAACATTGAGATCCTAAGTCAAATACTGAATAGACTGAAAAGATTTCAGAATCAAGAATTTTAGCTTTGGCATAATGTCATAGATTTGTGATTTACATCCTGTTTAAAAACACATACGATAAGCATTCAATAAGTAATGCCCTTGGCCCACTTTCAGTCGTCTGATCTCACTGAAATTTGGCATGTACAATGATTTATATCTCTATGGATTTTGTGGCAAATTACGGCTCTGAACTAATTGTAGTTTCTGATTTACCGGTGTTTGAACTGAGTCAGGTGTGAAAAGGAGCCTGTTGAGTGTCGTGCAGTGATTCGGTTTTATTATTATTATTATTATTATTATTATTATTATTATTATTGGCTCACAAGGAGCTTTCACACAGGTCTTCAAAGATCTTTCCTTGAGAACAGCCTGTTGTGTTCACTGGAAGCTGAATGACAACAAGTCTCCCCAGGATTCCAGTACCCTCCATCTCTTTCGATAACATTTGCAAATAAATTTACATCACCTCAACAACTGCCTATCATTGATTTCTCGTTGACAGCGGCTATTGGTCTTTGCTGGGATTTGAATGACACTAAGCCTCCCCAAGTCCTAGTTGTCTTTGCACTTATTTGGCTGAGGTCTGATCAGTTCATCAGTCTTTCCTTCCTCCTTGACTATTTGGTTATTTAGTCTCGCTCTTTTTTTTGGGGTGGGGGGAGGGTGATGTGGCAATAGGGGTAGAGTTGGGTTAGAGAACTTATAGATATGCGGTTTCAGTGTTCTTAGTTCCATGTAGTGTTTCATGTTTTGCCTTTGCAGCAGTTTGTCTGGCCCGCGCTTGTTGCTTCTGTGTGTTAGTTTCCACATTCAAAAGTTTTTCTTAATATTTCAGTTGTTTTCATTATTGTTGTTCATTGTATTTTTCCAGTCATTCCTTTGATTCCAATTTCTCCCATTCTTTTTTCAAAGTTTTTTGTGATTGTTCCTAGTGCTCCTACGATTATTAGTATTATTTTGATTTTCTTCATCTTTCATATCCCTTTCAGCTCTCTGGCTAGCTCTGTGTATTTGCTCCGTTTCTCCTTTTCTTTGATATTCACTGTGGTCAGCTGGAGCAGCAAAGTCTACCATTTGACAGGATTTTTCTTTCTTGTTAATTATTACGACATCCGGGCTTCTTGCTTGGATGAGTTTATCAGTTTGTATGTCCATGTCCCATAGGACTTTGTGATCCTCGCTTTCAAGTACTGTTGCCGGCTTATGTTTGTACCACTTGTCTGTGTGTTTGAGATGCAGTTGTTTGCATAATTTCCAGTGTACTACCCTTCCCACTGGTCGTGTCTGTTCTTGAATTTCTTTTGGGCCTGTTTGCTGCATTCACTTATTATATGGTTTATCATCTCGTCTCTTTGCCTAAAGAGTCTGCATTTGCTGTTTTGTGTTTTGTCGATATTTGCTTTGAGGTGGTTGGTTCTTATCAAGTAGTCTTGTGCTACAGTTATTAGGGATTCAGTTTCTCGGATTATATGTCCTTTTCGCATCCATATCCAGGTGTCTTCGTTATTTTCATCTTTTGTCATCCTTATGAATTTTCCGTGTAGTTGTTTCTCTTCCCACTTTTCTTTTCCTGTCTTATCCTTTGTCTCTCTGTTTTGTTTTGTTGATTTTTTTCCGTGTCTCTCGCTGCTATGATTATTCTTTCAGTGTTTTGTATTAATTATTTTTCTATTTTTTTTTTTTTGCTGTCATTCACACAGTCTTCTATATTAACCAGTCCCCTCCCTCCGTCTTCCTATTTACGTAGAGTCGGTCAACATCGTCCTTTGGATGTAGTGTGTTGTGCATGGTCATGAGTTTCCTTGTCTTCTGATCAAGTTATCTCAGTTCTTCTTTAGTCCACCCTATGAACGGTCCAGAGTATCTTACTAGTAATACTGCCTATGTATTTATGCCTTTTATTAGGTTTCTGCTGTATAATTTGGTTTCGAGAAGTTTTCTTGTTCTCCTGAGATATTCCTTTTCAATTCTCTCTTTCATTTCTGTTGCTTTGATGGTGTCTGCTTCTAGTACTCCAAGGTATTTATAGGCGTCTTGTTGCCCTAGTGCCCTCATCTCCGTTTGGTTGGGTAGTTCCATGCCTTCTGTCATCTCTAGTTTTCCCTTTCTTATAACTAGTAGTGCGCACTTTTCCATACCAAACTCCATTTTCGATATCCTAGCTGAAGATCCTGGTGTCTCTAGTTCATTTTTGGTCCTTTCGAAGAGTTTCAGATCGTCCATGTACATCAGATGGTTCATTTTTTCCCCTCCGTATTAGAGAACTTGTATCCGGCTTCGCACTT
>NC_136491.1:39810708-39868208 GCF_053919585.1 Euprymna scolopes | reverse complement strand
CTGCAAGGAAGAAATTGGGCGTGTTGGAAAGAAATTTCTTTCAAAATTGTTATTGAATTGCAAGTTAAAAAAAAAATTAAAGACGTTAATTGTTCGAACAGGTGCAAAAATATTACACCGTTTCAAACGTTACAATTTTTTTTATTCCGTTGTTTATTTAACAATACATTTTGTAAACGTTAAGTTGGATAGTTTATCTTCCCTCATATATATATATATATATATATATATATATATATATATATATATATAGTCATCCACATACAATACTGTTTCACTGCTCATCAGTGCGGCTGGACAAGTAACTACCTCAAGCCAGGATCGAAACCCGACCGCCCATATGACAGTCGGATCTTCTAACCATTGCGCTATTCGGCTGCTGCTATGCGGGCAGTTAATTAACACTGTTTTCACATTGTCCAAATACCTAAGCTCAATTTATTTACACAAAGAGCATCGCTTCATACGCAATTGGTAATTTGTGTATCACTTCCCAATCTGCTCAACCTAAGATAGGGAGCATTATAGTCATTTACACACAGTACTATTCGCTGTTTCACAGCTCATCAGTAGGGCTAGACAAGGTTAGCAGTAATAGCAAAAAGTGTGGATGGTTCTACACAAAGCCTTCACCACTATAAGAAAAATCATCTGTGTGAATTTTCGAGCAACTTAATTGTTGTGGCGGAAGCTCATACGTCGAAATCGACGCGAGAGTCCATCATATAGATGAAACTATGGATATATTGACCCTCTAACGTGACTGAAGCAGAAGGAAAAAAGACAGGAAGAGAATAAGAAAATATTTTGAGTAACTCTTATGTCACATGTATTCCCTTGTAAATAAACCCCTTTGTCTTTCACCCATAACCCCGTGTTTCTTGCTGTATTCTTATTTAAAGTAAGGATATAACATATATATATATATATATATATATATATATATATATATATATATATATATATATGAATGGAAATGTATAAAAAGGAATACGAAAAGTATAAAAGCTTATAACTTTTCTTTATTCGTTTTCAATTGCAGGAATACAAAATAATATGAAAAAAAAAATACAAAACTTTTTTACAGGTACATGATTTTCGACCGATCCTTCAGTCTTCATTAGTGTAGTGAAAGTATGAGCATACACGGGGAAGAGGGGAATGGAAAAGGAAGGAACGAGGAGGAGGATGATGAGGAGGAGGATGAGAAGGAGGAGAATGAGGTATAGCCAATGAGAAGATGCCACGTCAGTTTTAAATATATACACATATAAGTACGCACATACACACATGCACACAGTACATATACACATATAAACGAAAAATTAAACAGTAACTACATATATATATATATATATATATATATATATATATATATATATATATATATATGATACAATGGGCATTGAGATCCGTTGTTTGTGTATCCTTAAACAACTCCTGAGACGACCATTAGCATAATATTCTCACTGTCAATTTATTAATGAGGCGCGTTGCTATAATAATAGTTAGCTGAGATATGTTAAGTAGAATTCTATTTGATCTGCATTACAAAATCCGGCTGACTTAATATTATAGATATTATGTGTGAATGTGTTTTATATATTCTTTTCCCGTTATTAACTTAGTGGCTTTATTTGTAGTTAGTGGTTCTGTTATGCTTTAACTTGAAATATAATCTTTTGATTTGTAATGCTTAAGTTTGAAATATTATTTTCGTCGGTCTCTCATGCTTACGCTTGAAATGGCATTTGCATTTGTCTGTCATGCCTGAGCTTAAAATAGCATTTCCGTCCTTCTGTCACAAGTTTGAAATAGTCTTTCTGTCGTTTTATCGCACTTTAGTTCAAAATAGCATTTTAAATCTGTCACGTTTTAATTTGAAATAACATTTCCGTTGGTCTGTAACGCTTAAGTTTTAAATGACATTTCTCTGTGAAACGCGTTGATTTAAAGGCGCTTTTTAGAACATCCGTTCGTTTATTCTTTTACGGGATGGGAACTACAAAGCACCTCCACTAGACTATCTGTAAAAAAATTAAACATCTAGTATAGCAGCAAATCCTAGGAACACCAACCTGAAAGAACAGTTGGAAATGACTTATATACCATACATTATGGCCATGTAATTCCTACAGTCACCTACCGTGAAAATGCTGCTGTGAAACCTAACATAGTTATATGGAATAAGTCAGAGGAGTTGCAACCTTGGTTGAAGTGAGTGTATCTAAGGATGAAGTCTGAACAGAGCTGAAAGAGAGAAACAGACCAAATATCAAGGTCTCGTGTATGATGTGAAAAGAAACTGGAATCTTAAGGAGATATCAATCATACCAGTAATTATAGGTGCCATGGGGCTTATGAAGAAGAACCTGAAGTTCTAACTAACTAATATTCCTGGTGAACCAAGTGCAAAAGAGATCCAGACAATTGCACTTAAGGGAACAATGAGGATACTAAAAAGAGCTCTCGGTTGGTTTTAATAAAAAGCAGGGGAATGTTGGTAGCTGGTTTAGTTGTCTAATACCCAGCGTTACAATCTTCAAAGGAAGAAAATTAAATAAAAAAAAAAAGAAAAAGAAAAATATGCAGGGGAATGAGCCAGTATTCAAAATACTGATTTTTCACGACTAATCCAGATTAGAGCGACATAATGCCTTGAATCGTAATCTTAAGCGTCTAATCCGGAGCCGATCTGGACTCAGATTAATAAACGTCTATGAAGTCATTATTGCTGTCCATGTTGGATAAGGATTATTAGCGTTGAAATGTCCTCATTTGTCATATATTGACTAAAACAAAATTTGCAATTAATGTAAATGCTCTTCAACTTAGTAGTGAATCTCATCTTACTGTTCGATTTATTAGTAGTTGAAGCACACACACACACACGCACACACATATATATATAATACAGTCCTGGTCAAAATCATAAGACCACTTAAGAAAGTAAGCGTTTACGCATAATATCGAATTTTTAATTCTAAAATAATTATTAGATCAGGGTTAAGGTTTTGAATGAAGCAGGTTTCAATTTTTCCATCATATTTTCCCTTTTGGCAATGGTTTCAACCATTTGTTTGATTAAAAATTCGATAATATGCGTTAACACTTACTTTCTTAAGTGGTCTTATGATTTTGACCAGGACTATATATATATATATATATATATATATATATATATATATATATATATATATATATATATTAATTACATTTTCACCCCAAACAAGGCACATTGCCACTTTGTTGTAGGGGACTAAGGGACAGCCACTCTTGAGTATATACTGCACAATCACATCAACACACCGGTTCTCGCCAGATCACCGAAGTTAAGAAACGTTGAGCTTGGCCAGTACTAGATGGGTGACCATTTTAGAAGTCGATGCACTGTATGTACCGCAAGGTAAAATACCAGGTTGAGAAACTGGCACAGTCTATTAATATATAAAAACAATACATATACCGAGGGTAGATGGGACTCTCTTAAGGCAACCCATCTGATGATAACATGACAATAAAAAATACACTTGATAGTCCTAGTATTCAGGACAAGATTTGAATTACACTAAAAACTTGCGTAGTGAGTTCGCTGGATGGATGGATTCTCGAGTTGGATTGTATAGCCATTCAGAGCTACACCATCGTCTCTCGAGACGGATAGTTGGCAATGATATACATTAAAAATTTTAAATAATTAGAGTAAGAATAATTATATATATATATATATATATATATATATATATATATATAACATCTGTAAATAAATATTGATAATCATATGGTTATAAACAATGATGTATCTTGCTTATGCAATAATCAGTTAGAAAGTGATAATTACAGCTAATCAGGAGATTCGAACTTCGTCGCAAAGCCGCCCTTGACGTTTTAGGCTAGCATCTTTCCTCCAAGCTACCGGTAATTGGCACATGAAATAAGTACCCATAAATATCATGTTATCGAATGTCCGCAGTAAACAGTAAGAGAGTATTCAATGACTGTGAAGTCAGAATGTTGCATTTATGTTAAAGTTGACCACTTTTTGTCTCAATTCCCTTAAGAGGCCTCAACTTCTAGTTCTTAAACGAGATTTATAACTATATCTTTAATAAATATTAACAATTACATTTATACTTACAGACACTATAGTTTCATCCTAACACAATTATTAGTTTAAGAAGTGAGAGAGAAAATTGATAGCCAGGGGCACGTCTTTCGACGTATTACAGCTTGTCCGCGTAATTGACTATGTCAGGATTTGAACCTACGGTCACAGAGCTTGCATTTAGGTGTGTTAAGAAAGAACTATAAAGAACACCTACAGCCTTCAACCTGATTCGTGGTTGTTTTGAATAATAAAAACGAAGAAAAATACAGCTAAAGAAAACGTTTATGAAATGACTCACCAAGTGGACGTGAGTTGGTTTACTTCTTAACGAGAGAACGCATCAATCCAACTATGAAGCCATACTACAATGAAATAAGAACGAAAATAGATTTAATGCTATTAAGACTAAACTTCTTTTACTTAACAATCTCAAGAAACCTTCTTAACCATCGATTTCCATAACTAATAACACGCTACCTGAGAGCTTATCGTTCAAATTCCTCAGCTTAACATTCATATGAATTCGAACACATACATTGAAGACATTGCGAAGACTGCTGCAAAGAAAGTGGGCTTCCTTAATCGTGCTAGAAAATTACTCACACGCGAGATTATCATCTATCTCTACAAAGCCACCATTCGCCCATGCATAATACACTGTTGCTACATCTGTTCTAGGGTCCTAGATATGACCTAAAACTATATCCGATGGTGAGGCCCCACCTTGCAGGCCTTGGGGAGTGTGGAGCCACCCTTTAATTGCCATTACTCCCAAGTCTTTAATTGCCATTACTTCCAATTGCCATTACTCCCAAGTTTTTTTTTTTTTTTTTTTTTTTTAATGGAGAGTAGAAAACGCATTGTGGATGCGTTATCGGCAGCTCCTGTTACTCTCGCTTCTTCTTATTTGTCCCTCAGTCCTCATTTTTTAATGAGTGATTTTTTCGGACAAAGGGAGAAGAAAAAGCTGTTTTCTAGGTTGGCAGTATTTTTGCGAACAGTTGGCTGAGATGGCGGAAATTTTCTGTTTCTATGTCTATCCTTGTAGCCATGTCACTAGTAAGGGTGCTGGAGGTAAACGTTTTGTCTGGGCTGACGTTATCCGCCTGATAGTCAGGGACCCGAACCTTGGATTAACCACTAAGGAGGCTGTCCTATCAGCAGGTGCAAAGTACTGGGGCTGCTGTATTGCCATTTGGTGAATGGAATCTGGACCATGCAGTAGCTTCTGGTGGGGCCTCTCGATGCCATACTAGTGGGTAATTGTTACGGCTTTACCTTATCATTAGCTACAAATAAAAAAAAAATTCTTCGTTTCTTTTTCTCTCTTAATTTCCCCTCTCTGTCCTGCTCTAAGTAAATCTGACGACCTAGTCCACAAATTCCAAAATTTCATCATGACAAGTTTCAAGAAAAAATATACGATTAAACCCGGTTCTCCAACTTCCAACGTAGACCCCTACTACCATGTCTCCTTCTCCAACATCAGGGGTCTACGTTCTAACCTTCCAGAGGTTGAAACCCAATTACAGGAGACTAAACCAGACCTTTTATTTTTAAGTGAAACTGGCATTGGACAGGCTATTTCCCTAGAAGACTTTGCAATTAAAGGATACTCTAACTTGACTTCTAAATCTGACCCCCAAGATCGCCATGGGCATGGAATATGTGCCTATATTAAAGATGGCTTTCCATGTGGTAGGGACGTCTCCAGGGAAGATCCTAACTTACCCTATATGTGCTTCCGGGTTGCTTTAGCTCACACTACGGCATTTTTATTTACTCTCTATCACCCCCACAACAGTGGAGTTACTATCTTTAAAAGCATATCTGAGAAAATTGACCAAGTCCTATCTGCTTATCCTTCAGCTAACATTCACGTACGTGGAGACTTCAATGTTCACAACGTCGAATGGTTGACCCACTCAAACAAGACCGATGATGAGGGGAGGTTCTGTCATGATTTCTCCATTGCCTATGACCTCACTCAGATTGTTCAGGAACCCACCCGTGTGCCCGACAATGACGGCCAGTATGCGAGCCTACTAGACCTTTTTCTCACAACTTGCCCTGAACTATGTTCAGTTTCTGTTCTGTCGCCTCTTGGATCTTCCGACCACTCTGTTGTATCAATTAAGATAAAAATGAAATGTAATAAGTCCCCAGACGTACCTCTCCATCGTACAGTATATCGATACACTAAGGCTGACTGGGATAGCTTCCGTACATTTATAACTGATCTACCTCTGCATTCCATATTTAAAAAGGATGTGTCCTCTATAGTATTAGACCTGACAGAATGGTTAATTGTAGGTATTGATCGTTTCATACCCTCGAAAAAGTTTCAGCAAAAACCTAACAGCCAGCCATGGTTCTCTCCAGAATGTGCTGCTGCCATTGCGCACAGAAATCACTTTTTCCACTGCTTCCAACGTACTAGATGTATGGAAACTAAAGCCGCTTTCAGGACTGCCAGCAACCATTGTAAGAAAGTAATAAAGAGCGCAAGGTGGTTGTATGCTCAATCTGTTAAGTCCAAAGTAGCTGAGCAGCGGCTTGGTTCCCATCAGTTTTGGCAAATAGCAAACAGAATTCTGAACAGAAGCGTGTGCTCCATCCCAACTATCATCAATGGACCTGAGGTAATCTCGTCAGCATCAGACAAAGCCAAACTCTTTGTCAAGAACTTTGCAGCTAATTCTACCTTTTGCGATCAAGGCCGCCAACCCCCAATATTTCCTCCTGTATCTGAAAACACACTATGTGATATACGTATATCTGTACGTGATGTTGCCAAGCTAATCAAAAACCTTGATTCCAGTAAAGCAACTGGCCCGGACGGTATTCCAATTATAGTACTCAAAAAACTTCAACCTGAACTAGCGCCCATACTTACAAAACTATTTAAACGTTGTCTTAAGGAGAATAGTTTCCCATCTCCCTGGAAAATTTCATCAGTATGCACTGTATTTAAGAATTCAGGTGATCGCTCATCTCTCTCTCAGTACAGGCCAATAAGTCTCCTGTGCGTCATGAGTAAGTTGCTGGAATCTGTGTTAAATACAGAAGTAATCAACCATCTCAACAAAAATAACCTTCTTAGTGACACTCAATATGGTTTCCGTTCTGCTAGATCTACAGCAGATGTGCTTACAGTTATATCTCATAGGATTAGCAAATCTCTCGACGGAGGCAACCTTTCTAGGGCAATTGCTCTTGACATATCTAAGGCCTTTGATAGGGTATGGCATAAAGGTTTACTTCATAAGATCTCTAGCTATGGTATAGCTGGAAATGTCTTCTCAATTATTAAATCATTTCTTTCTGATAGGTTCATAAGAGTAGTAGTTGAGGGGCAAAAATCAGAAGCCCACAGTATTAATGCCGGTGTCCCTCAGGGGTCCATCCTGGGCCCAACTCTTTTCCTGATCTACATTAATGATCTTCCAAATCACATCCTTACATCATTTGTAGACATTTATGCTGACGACACTACCATTTATGGTAGCACATCTAAGACAGAAACGACCAAGTTCTCGCCAATTCTCTCTCCTCTGATCTTGAGCATGTAGTACAATGGGGAAAGGAGTGGCTGGTTACTTTTAATGCATCTAAAACCAAGCTTCTCTCTTTACATCATCAACATTCTGATCCCCATCTGGCATCAATTGAAATGAATGGCTCTCGTCTTCAGGAGGCCTCAAGTTTTGACAAGCTTCTGGGCTTGACCATTACTCCTGATCTTAAATGGAACACGTACATCAAATCTGTTGCCAAGGCCACTGGAAAAATGGTGGGATCTTTCTATCGATCCAGTAGATATCTCACTGCTGATGCAATTCTCTATCTATATAAGAGCCAGGTACGTCCAAGGATAGAATACTGTTGCCACATCTGGGCAGGAGCTGCTAGAAAGGACTTGTCCTGCCTTGATAGAGTTCAAAATAGACTTCGTAGCCTCGTAGATGTCCTTTTCTCTTCCTTGCAACCTCTATTTCACAGAAGAGATGTTGCGAGTTTGTCTCTGATGTATCGTTATTTTCATGGAAAGTGTTCGACTGAGCTTCAATCTATGGTCCCCCCTCGCAAAACTTTCACAAGAAACGCTCGTCTAGCTGTAAACACTATCAATAATTCCCCCCACTCTTTATCTGTGCCTAAACCTAAACGTAGATTCCATGAACAAAGCTTTTTTATTAGAACTGCACGCCTGTGGAATTGTCTTCCGTTTTCCTGCTTTCCGGCTGACTACAATATGGTTGTCTTCAAGTCTAACGTAAATAAGTTCTTGATGAGCCGTTCCATATAAGTTATCAAATTTAACAAATTTTCATTACTAATGATTATTATATTGTCCAATTTCTACTGTACACTCTTTAACCCTTATCCTTGAGTGACCTCTTGGCCTTGATAATGTGGTGATACCTATGAAAAAAAAAAGAAAAAGTCCAATGTGAACAAGTTCTAATTGAATCGTCCCCCTAAGTAATCCAATTTACAAAATTCCCACTGTTTACTATGCTAAAATCACAATGACTAATGTATACCTATTAACCCTTATCCTTGAGTGGCCTCTGGGCCTTGATAAGTGGTGACACCCATGTAAAAAAAAAAAACAAAAAAAAGTCCACTCTGACCCGGAGTGGTAGTACATGTTAGGGTCCCAACTATGGGTTAAATAGAATCCGACTTAAAAAACAAATATACTCCATTAAAAATCGTTCCTCAGAATAACTAGATTCGGCATTAAATAACCTGAAAAGGGTTGATATGCCGTAAAACAAAAACAAGCAACCATCTGGTCTGGTGCATCTGCCACTAGTCTCACAGACTAGACAGGTTAAAAAAAGAGTCTATAACCTATTAGGTCTCGCACCATCAACTAAACTCTAACTCCTGTACCATCATCGCAATGTTGCACCCTTGTACCTGTTTTACAAGTACTTTACTGGAATGCGCTTTGACGAATCCGTAGCACTTGTTGCTGCTTTATGTAGATACCACCAGCTAATCCGACAAGCAGCATAATCCCACGTCTTCACTGTAGAGACTCACAAATGTCGGAAAGCATTCTACTGTAATAGTTTCTTCTCTCAAACCACTATATTTGGAATTCCTTCCCTGTTTTCTGCTTCCCTAACTGTAATAACATGCAGAAATTTAAATGTAACGTGAACAAACATGAACAAACATATAGCTGATCAACTCCTCATATAGTGTCCCTTTAGACATGGTCCAAAAGAGTAGCTCCTTACGTCCAAATCGAAATATATCTTGTTTGAGGTGAATAATTTTAAACATGGAATGCAGAGGTAGATCAGATATGAATGTACGGAAGCTATCCCAGTCAGCCATAGAGTATCGATATACAGTACTGTGGAGAGGTATATCTGAAGACTTATTGTATTTTATTTTTATCTTAACTGATACAACTGTGTGATCGGAGGATCCCAGGGGAGATAGAACGGAACATGAACATAGCTCAGGGGAAGTTGTGAGAAAAAGGTATAGAAGGCTTGCATACTGACCAGTAGTATCGGGCACATGGGTGGGTTCGTGAACAATCTGAGTGAGGTCATAGGCAATGGCGAAATCAGGACAGAACCTCCCCATATCATCTGTCTTATGAGTGGGTCAGCCATTCCACATAATGGACATTGAAGTCACCGCAAATGTGAATGGTAGCCGAAGGATGAGCAGACATGATGAGGTCAATTTCTCAGATATACTCTTAAGGACAGTAACCCCGTTGTTGTGGGGGCGATAAAGGGCAAATATGAATGCGGTGGTGTAAGCAAGTGCAACCCGGAAGCATATATAAGGTAAATTAGGATCTTCTCTGGAGATATCTCTACCACATGGGAAGCCATCTTTAATGTAGGCGCATATTCCATGTCCATGGTGATCTTGGGGGTCAGATTTAGATGTTAAGTTAGAGTATCCTTTTATTATGAACTCATCTAGGGAAGTGGTCGGCCCTATACCAGTTTCGCTTAGAAAGAGTAAGTCTGGTTTCGTCTCCTGTAATTGGCTTTCAACCTCTGGAAGGTTGGAACGTAGACCCCTGATATTGGAGAAGGAGACATGGTAGTAGGTGTCTACGTTGGAGGATGGGGTTCTAGGTTTATTCGTGTTTTGTTTTTGTTTTTTGTTTTTTATTCAGTTTTAGATCAGAGTGACTCAGCACGACTCACAACACGCATAAAAGGTAGTTTAAAAAACAGAAGTAGAAATAATAATGTTTTAGTGTTTAATTTAAAATGTTTCTCTTTCTTTTACGGAATGATTTTTTGTTTAATAAAATGTTCTATAATATATATATATATATATATATATATATATATATATATATATATATATATATATATATATATATATATATTGAATAGCACGGAATTATTCTGTTTTACAATTTTCCTTTTTATCTTCTCCAATCTCCGAATAGTCCTTTTTGTGTTTTTCTCAAAATTGTATATGTTGGATCCATAATCGCGATTTCTGTCGAAAGCGCTCGCGATTATGGATCCAACATATACAATTTCGAGAAAAACACAAAAAAGGACTATTCGGGGATAGGAGAAGATAAAAAGGAAAATTGTAAAACAGAATAAGTCCGTGCTATTCTATAATATTGTCTAAATGAGAAAATGCTGCCTAAATATACACAATTTAAACTGCATGACGCAGCCGCTCAAAATGAAACCAACACTTGGAATTTCAGAGTCAACTTAATTAAGCGGCAAATTGCTATTGCCCATGAACTTATCAACAACGATAACTCTGAAGTCCTTGATCTAGAAAACCAACCAAAAAATATGATTACCGCAGATCAATTTTCCTATATCCAACACAATCTCTCGGAAATTCTTAATCAATTTGAACTCTCACATAGAACAACTTTACAAAAGAAACTGAACACGTTGTACAAAGGCAACATATTACTCCCCCAGCAAACGCAAAGTTATATTAATCTTTCCAACCAAGAACTAACAGAGCATCAAAAAGAATTTCTAGCACTCGGACCTAATTTTCATTTATTTAGCACTTAAAACCACCAAAATAAAAAGGCCGAAATAGAATTCCTATATGAAAATCTTGTTAACCTAGAAAACGAATAGAAAATTACTACACATCCAGGTATTAAGGATATGCTTAGGGCTGGCGCTATGAAAAATAGATTCAAAATATCTAAAACTATTTTAACTGATAATTTTAAAAAGGCTGTCAATGAACTAAAAAAACACCCAAATTTAATTATTAGAAAAGGGGATAAAACCAATATGTATGTATTACTTAATAAAACTGAATATATTTGTAAACTCCAATCAATTTTGGATGATCCCAGAAATTTAAGAAAGTTAAAAAAAGCTCTGTTAATGATCTTAAAATTCAAGTTAACAAACTTATCACTACGAATAATGCTGTAATAGATAATTTAAAACTCCCCCAAATAATTGGAGATTATAAACCTGGATATTTATATGGCAACATAAAAACACATAAAACTAATTTCTCACTTCGTCCCATAATTTCACAGGTGACAACACCAATATATAACTTAACTAAAAAAATCAACGAAC
Organism: Euprymna scolopes; assembly: GCF_053919585.1. Lineage (NCBI taxonomy): Eukaryota > Metazoa > Mollusca > Cephalopoda > Sepiida > Sepiolidae > Euprymna > Euprymna scolopes. The sequence continues at coordinate 39,856,520 of NC_136491.1, read as the reverse complement.
TCATCACACCGTATTTACCTTGTAAATACTGTGTAAAATCTACGGAAGAACTTATGCAGATTCTACAAGCCACTAAAATCGATAAAATCACCGCCTCTTTAGATGTTTAAAATCTATTTACAAATATACCAGTGAACGAAACTATTGAAATTATCATAAAGAACATATATAACAATCCGAACCTTCCTCCACTTAGAATGAGTTCAATAATCTTTAAAAAATTATTAGTAATGTGTACAACCAAAGTCCCATTCTTTGATCATCTGGGAAATATATACACACAGGTGGATGGCGTGGCAATGGGTTCCGTATTGGGACCAACATTTAGTAATTTTTATATGGCTGATCTAGAAAACAAGGTATTTAATTTAATAGAGAAACCTTCTATTTACGTTCGATATGTAGACGACATACTAATTCTTGTCAATAACACAGAGGAAATAGAATATTTAAAGGGTATCTTTCAGAATAATTCAGTTCTTAACTTTACATATGAATTAAGTACTAATAATAAAATCTCGTTTTTAGACGTTCTCATTGACTCTAGTAGCGATGAATTTATCACCTCCGTTTTTAAAAAACCTACATCCCAATATGCCTGAGGATGATAGAAGTACTTCTGTCGAAATCGCACACGATTATGGATCTAACATATACAATTTCGAGAAAAACACAAAAAGGACTATTCGGAGATTGGAGAAGATAAAAAGGAAAATTGTAAAACAGAATAATTCCGTGCTATTCAATAATATTTGTATATATATATATATATATATATATATATATATATATATATATATATATATATATATATTAAGTAATGTGATTTATAATTTAAAATTTGAACAATTAAATTTCAACTAAATTAGAAATCCGTTTCATAAGAAGGAACAACAACAAAATCAATTATCTGTACGATCGTTTCGGAAAACAATGCTTTTTATTGTGGTAAACATCTAGTTACGAACAATAATTACATATAGTTTTTTGATAAGCAAGGTCTCCTCGTCAGCAAATTTTGAAGGCTTTTTATTAAATCTAAAAGACACCATAACTAAACCTAGCATTAAAAGTAAGGCAGATGTATCTGAAAAAAATTAAAATAAAAGGTTTGGATTTAAAGTTGATAAGAAGTTTAATATAGGTTATGGATAGAAAAAAAAAAGAGTAAATATAGATTTGAATTTGAATTATAAATTTGCCTTGAGTAAAGTATTAAAAATATATATATATGTATATATATGAAAAAATAGACACACATATACATAGATATAGAGGTATATACATAAAAAATATAGGTATAAAAATTTACCTTTTAATTTTTCGCCTTTTGAAATCAGGAACTATGGTTAAAATACTCATATATATGTTTGCTATAGTTTTTTCGCCTCTTTAAATGATGAGTTTTAAAAGGGGGGACGTCCGTGTAATAAGTTATTTCTGTTATGGTACTTTTGATTTAAAGACGCCACGCCATATATATATATATATATATATATATATATATATATATTATTTTGGACCATCTTCCAATTACGCGATTCCCTTGGATTTTACTTGTGGAAATGGAAATTTAACCAACTTTTTAGGATTTTGAATTTTTTTAATTTTACCGTCATTGGATATTTTACCCTTCACCAAACTATCTTTTCACGTGAAATCGCCTTTTTCTTCGCCCTGTTCCCTCTGCTTCACTTTTTGTTACCAAGTAAGATCTATGACTTACTTGTAGTTTCATTAAATACTTTTACAAGCAAAATCCGATCCCGCATTTTGCTAAATCCTACCCTCTGATGAGAAGGAAAGTATTTCTTCGAAACTCCGCAGATTAAGGACTATCCACTTATTTAGCGTTTTCTTTTTAAAATGAATTATGTTTTTAACTCTTTTTCAAAGTGTTTTTCAACATGTTTTATCATCTACTTGTTCTTATATATATATATATATATATATATATGTATATATATATATATATATATACATATATATGTATATATATATATGTATATGTATATATATATATATCGTTCAAACACTGTAGTGTCTGAATATATGGTAAAATAGTAGTTTTAGGCATTTAGAACTACTTCAAAGCTTCACCGCTCACTCATTTTTCGACCATTTTCATACAATTATTATAGTTTATAGATCACCTTCTCAGCTATATTGTGAAAAAAATTTTCAATTTTCGTTCACTAAAACAAAAGTTATGATGAATTTTCTAGTGTTCAAAATCGTAAAAAAATATATGGAGGGGAGCGACGTTACTTTTATGACTGGTTTCCATAGCAACCACGCCGCTATAGCAACTACTGTTGCTACTAATTCTCTAATGAAAACATGCAAGGGGAATAATTGGGGGATTTTATTGAATGCAGACGAGTGCCGCATATTGTTATTACATATGTGTTTATGGCGGCAAAAAATAAGACTGAAATTAAACAAAGAACAAGTGAATTTATTAGAAGCCTAGAAAAATCATGGATTACAATAGAAAAATGCGAGCATGAAAAGTAATATGGTTAAGCTTAAACATGGCAAAGTAAAGGACTAGTTTTTAAAACTTGAAAAGAAAAGGACAAGATATACTAGTAAAAATATAATAAATTTATAACTTAAAATATTGCAACATTAAGAATTTTTTCTAATTTCAATTTGTAACATTATATAATCAATTTTTGATGCTGCAATATTTTAAGTATTATATTTTTTACTAGAATTACTGGATTCTACGGTTGTTGTTGTTGTTGTTATTATTATAATTATTATTATTATTATTATTCATCTTCTTCTTCTTCTTCTTATCATTATTATTATTATTATTATTATTATTATTATTATTAAAGAAGCGTTTCTAACTGAAATTAGAATTTAAAACTTGAATTCACGGTTAAACGAGGAATTGTTTTTCACATGTTTGCATGCTTTATGTTTCTGTTTTTGTGTACATTTTTCTGGCCAAAAGCAACATCGGCAGAGGAGTTTAAAAAAAAACGAAAAAAGTAAGCTTTTCTAACTGAAATTATTATTATTATTATTATTATTATTATTATTATTATTATTGTCATTGTTCTTCTTCTACTTATTATTGTTATTATTTTTATTTTTATTATTATAATTATCATTATTATTATTATTATTATTATTTAAAAAAAACAAAATTTACTTTATTGGTTATTACTATTATCACTAATATTTTTACTAGTAGTAGTAGTGGTGGTGGTGGTAGTAGTAGAGGTATGTTTTTATTATTACTGTAGCTGTAATGGTAGGTGTTGTTGTTTGCTGTCATTGCTATTGTTGTTTTTGCTGTTAATATTATTGCTACCGATATTAGTGTTGCCATTATCATTGTAGATTTTGTTTCTATTGTTGTTGGTGGTGGTAATGGGAATAGTGGTGGTGGTGGTGGAGGAAAAAGGTCGGGAGGGGATCTTTGACCTTGGTAGGGAACCCTCCTAGAGATAATGTCTCGATAAAACTATCGGTGGTTGTGTAACCTTAAATTCACTAACCCCATTTATGGGAGAATGTCAAATCAAAATATTGAAAATAACGACGTGAATAAGGCTACAACATCTTGTGATGGTCTCACGTCAGGTAGGAGTCCCACTGGTCAACAGGGTGGGTTCTGTCGTCATCATACAACTGTTCGAAATTCTGAGGATGTGGCTGGATATAGGGGGAGTGAGAATTGCCAGAGAGGGTCCCAAGACACGAAGGGAGTTGGAACAGGAAATGTCAAAAAAAACATGAACGGATGCAGAAAGAAGAGTGCTGTGGGAATGCTTTGTAAGAAGTTGAAGTACCAAATCTGGTGGATATATCCGAAAAGTGAAGGAAGAATGGAAATTGAGAGGAGGAGGAGGAGCTAGAAGTGTCATGAGTTTGGTATCCCAGTTAAAACAAATTAAAAATAGCAACCTACTTTCAGTGATTGCAAGAGAAGAGATTGAATGGATGGTTAGGAATGAAATGAATAACGAAAGTAAAATTGATAAAACTAGCTCTGATGAAAGAACTGAGAGAGTGGAAGTGCAGAAGGGAAATGTAAGCGATGATGGGAGGTGGACAGCTGAGGAGGTATGGAATCCTATGGTTAGGGGAAGTAATGAGAAAGAGTTTGAAGGATCTAAGGCAGATGATATCATTGACTCTGAGACCATGGAGCCAGTGAAAGGAGCAGATGTATGGAGAAGTAGTGATAAGTACTTCAGAAGTTAAGAGAGGTTCTTCTTAGAGACGATTTCATAGAGATTTCAAGTATGAAGAGTAGTGATAGGCGGAAGGTGAAAAACGAGGTAAAAATAATTCAAGTAGTAATTCACAACATCATAAGAAAGAACATATCGATTACAAAACTTAACAGGCTTCTGTATGCAGCATCATACGTTATTGCGAATCATCTTGGCTTATTACAGAAGAAAAAGGGAGAAATGAAGGATAGAAGGCCACACTGACAGAGGCGGCTTGAAGAAAGTATTAAACGGTGGCGGAAAGACATTGGTAGGATCGAAGAAATAAGAAAAGGAGGTAAACTAGGACAGAAAGCCAAGGACGAGCTTGAAAGGAGGAATAGATTGCTGGAAAAGGAATGATGAGCGTTCTAACGATGTTGAAAGAGAAGGTCCACACTGGTGGCATGAAATTTAGGAACTTTGTTGGAAATAGTGTTGCATTTCGGCAGAACAACCTTTTCCAGAACAATCAGTCTCAGCTGTATAAAGAATTAAATGGTAGTAAACAGGCGGGAAATAACAACACTCCAAATGCAAAAGATGCAAGGAAGTTCTGGAGTGGGATTTGGTCTGTCGAAGGGCGATATAAAAAGAAGGCTAACTGGTTGGGAGAGGTCAGAGAAAGGCTATCAGAAATGCAGCAGATGAAGGACGTTGAGATAACCATCGATAACGTTAAAGCTGGCATATGAAGGATGAAAAACTGGAAGGCATCTGGTCCAGATGGAGTGATAGGATTCTGATTTAAACAGTTCCCATGCCTTTATCCACCTATAGCTGCTGCTCTGCAAAGGGTTGTAGAGTCAGGAGATGTCCCTAGTTGGCTTGTGAAGGAAAGAACAACACTGATTAGGAAAGATCCTGCAAAAGGAACAGATGCCAATAATTATAGACCAATTACATGTCTGCCATTGATGTGGAAACTGTTGACTGGAATATTTGCCGAGAAAATTTATGAACATTTTGAGAGTAATGGTGTTTTTCCTGATGAACAGAAAGGGTGTCGGAAAGGCTCGAGAGGTACTAAAGAGCAACTACTAATTGATAAAGCAATAATGCAGGATGTGAAGAAGAAGAAGAGGAATCTGAGTGTAGCATGGATCGATTATAGAAATGCTTATGACATGGTTCCTCATTCATGGATACGTGAAACACTATTGATGATGAAGGTTGCTGAGAATGTGGTAGGGCTTTTGGAGACAAGTATGGCTCAATGGAAAACGGTGCTGACAGCAAACAGAGAGGAGATGGGGCAGGTTGGCATTAAACGTGGGATATTTCAAGGAGATTCGTTATCGCCACTTCTTTTTGCAATGATAATGATGCCACTGAGCATCCTCTTGAAGAGATAAAAACTGGGGTATAACTTTGGATCTGGTTACAGACGCCTTAGCCATCTACTGTTTATAAATGATTTGAAAATATTCGGTAGAAATGAAAAGGAAATGGAGAGACTGGTAGAACTTGTGGAGACATACTCAGAAGACATTGGGATGGAGTTTGGGATTAGTAAATGTGTGGTGCTGGTGATGAAAAGAGGAGTAAAGTTTCACTCGAATGGAATAGTGCTGCCCAATGGAGAAATCATGAAAGAAATAGAAGATACAGGATATAAGTATTTGGGAGTGCTGGAGGGTGTAGGCATCATGAACAGAGAAATGAAAGAAAAAGTCAGGAAAGAGTATCTTAGAAGAGTGAAACTAATTGCAAAGTCGAAACTGTATTAAGGAAACCTAATGAAAGCAGTAAATGCATGGGCAGTCAGTGTTTTGAGATACAGTGTGGGAATTTTAGAATGGTCTGATAAGGATGTGCATGCCATGGGTATATAAACAAGAAAAGTTTTAGCAATGTTTGGTATATTTCACATTCAGTGTAGCATAGCAAGGCTGTATCAAAAGAGGAAAGATGGTGGGAGAGGATTGAAAAGTGTAAAAGATTGTGTTAGAACCAAGGAGATGTCGTTGAAGGAGCATGTCGTTAGAAGTGAGGAGTGGATGCTTAAGGTTGTGGCCAATGAAGTGGGGGGTATGTGAGACCAAGGCTGATTATGTGAAACGTATCGATAGAGAAAGGGGAGAGGAACTGGCCAGAAAGAAAATGCATGGAAGGTTCTTCCAGGATATAGCAGAAGTGGCTGATGAAAGATCATGGCAATGGCTTAGAGCTGGGTATCTGGCTAAGAGTACTGAAGCTTTGGTTTGTGCAGCACAAGAGCAGGCATTAGGAACACGATTGTTCAAAAAAGTGGTTCTAGGAGAGGAAGTTGCTGCAGAATGCCGGATTTGTGGTAAGACCTCAGAGTCAATTGCGCACCTTGCAGACTGGCCCAGAGAGAGTACTGCAAAAGACACAATCGCATGGGACTCCGGATATATTGGGAGGTTTGTAAGAGGGTTGGGGTGAAGTGTGCTGGAAAATGATTTGAGGAGGTGTCTGATGAAGTGAGAACAAGTGAGGATGGCAAGGTAGAGGTATGGTCGGACAAAAGTGTCATAACGATCAAGCAATTGGAACATAATCGTCCGAATTTGATCGTCATTGACAAGGTCTCAAAAAACTGGCAGATTGTAGACTTCTCAGCACCCTGGGACATGAATGTGAGAGAGAAGGAGAATGAGAAGTGGAGCAATTATGCTTCATTGGCCTTGGAGATAAGGCGTATATACGGGGTTAAAACACAAATAATCCCGGTCGTAGTTGGTACACTAGGAGTAATATCAAGTCGTCTGCAAGGACAATTGAAAAAATTACAAATATCCGATTTTTAGGCGGCCTTCAAACCTCTGCAATTATAGATACCACCAACATCCTTAGGAAAACCATTAATCTTTGAAGCTCCTGGTTTGAAGCCGGGATTAAGGAAAATGCTCTGGAAATTAATCCCATCCCTTTCCAGAGAGATGTTCATAAACGAAATCAGAATTATTATTATTATTATTATTATTATTATTATTATTATTATTATTATTATTATTATATTTTCTTTGTGTTACAAGTTGTGCGTTTACATTTATTCTATAAATAACTATTTTTATATTGCACGAAACAAAACACAGAGAAAGACAGACAGAGAGATTCTTCTTTGCCCCCCTTTTTCATAGTGTTCTTGTTGATGACCATTATTATTATTATTATTATTATTATTATTTACTCACTAAGATTAGTCACACAGGCCATCAAAGACTTCTCTTTGAGAACAACTTGTGGTGTTCACTGAAGTCCGAGAGACAACAAGTCTTGAAAGATTTCCAGTACTCTCCAACTCTTTTGATAACCTTTGCAGATGAATTTCCATTATTGCAACAGCCGCTTACCATTGATTTCTTGTTGGCAGCGATCATGGGTCTTCACTGGAATTTGGATGGCAGTTAGCCTCCCCAAGGTCCCAGTCCTTTTTGCACTCATTCAGCTGAAGATCTGACTAGTGCTTTCTCTCCTCAGTCTTTCCATCCTCCTTGACCCTCCTCACTTATTTGGTGTTGCATCAGTTTTTGATGACACACATGCGGAAAAAAAATAGGAAAGGCAGGGACGCAGGGGAGTTAACTTACAATTATACAGTTTCAGTTTTCATGATTCTGTGTGATGTTCCTTTTTGTTTTACATCTGTAGCAGTTTCTGTATGTCCAATTTCTGCCTATTTAACTGTGATATTAATGTCTTAGCCTCCACATTCAAGGGTTTTCCTTAATATTTCAGCCGTTTTGATTATTGTTATCCGTTGTGTCTTCTCGGTCATCCCTCTGATTCCAATCTCTCCTTATTCTTTTTTAAAATTTTTTTGGTATTCTTTCTAGCATTCTTACTGACGTTCTTCATCTTCCATATCCCTTTGAGCTCTCTGGTCATTTCATTGTATTTGCTCCGCTTCTCCGTCTCCTTGATCTTCACTCAGTCGTCTGCTGGACTATTGAAATCTACAATTTGACAGGTCTTTTTGATTCTTGTTAACTAGTATGACATCTGGTCTCCTTGCTTGGATAGCTGTATCCGTTTGTATATCCATGTCCTGTAGGATTTTGTGACTTATATTTTCAAGTACTGCTGCTGGTTTGTACTTGTGTCTGAGTGTTCAAGATTCAGTTGTCTGTGTCTATTCTTGAATTCTTTTTAGGTTAGTTCGTTTATTATGTGGTTTATTGTTTCGTCTCCAGTCCATGGAGTCTGCATTTGCTGCTTTCTTTTGTCTTGTCAATCCTTGCTTTGATATGGTTGGTTCTAATCGCATTATCTTATGCAGCTGTTATTAGGAATTCCGTTTCTCTGTTTAGGCTTCCTTTTTGTAGTCATGTCCAAGTGTTTTCGTTAGTCTCATCTTTTGTCATCCTTATGAATCGTCCGTGTAGTTGTTTATCTTCCTATTTTTCTTCTCTTTTCTTATCCCTCGTTTCTTCCTTTCTTTTCTGTTTGTGGTTTCAGTGTTTCTTGCTGCAGTAATTATTCGTTCGGTGTTCTACATTATGTCATTTTCTGATTCTTTTCTTGTCTTTTACACAGTCTTCTATACAAAACAATCCTCTTCCTACGTCTTTCCTTTTCACATAGAGTCGGTCAGTATCATCCTTTGTGCATTGTGCATAGTCATGAGTCCCCTTGTCTTCTCGTCAAGATGCCTCAATTCTTCTTTGTTCCAACCTGTATATTATTATTATTATTATTATTATTATTATTATTATTATTATTATTATTCCCTCACAGGTGCTAGAAACTCGACTATGTGAATTTCAATTCCAAATGGAGTAAGCACAGTTTTTGGCAGTTATACACATTTTTTTAAGCATTAACTAACATGCGTTTTGGCATTTCTTTTTATTAGCGAAACTTCAGTTCTTAACTTATCGACCACTTCATAAAAACACAAAAAAATGGCTCAATCTAGAGTAATTTGTCATTCACTAAAAAGTATCAGAACTAATGATTTCGGGATTGATTAAAATATGCCTTCATAAAAAATTTTTATTTCTTACTTTTTTATGGGGATGTCATGCATATTTTAATCTGTTAATCATCATGCTTTTTAACATTTGTTATTATTGGTTGAAACTTGAATTATTTATTTACCGACCACTTTATAAAAACAGAACAAAATTACCTCAGTCTATAAGGACTTTTCGTATATGGAAAGTCTCCAAAGCCAATGATTTCAAGATTGCTTAAAATATTTATTTGTAGTTTTTTATTCTTTACTTTCCTAGGAGGATGCACATATTTTATATGCAAACAATTGCTTTTTGTTAGTGGGGACCCCAATTCTTTACTTACTGAACACTTCATAAAACAAAACAGAATATAATTAGCTCAGTTTACGCTAATTTACTAGGATAGTATATTTTATTTCTTTGAGTGAATGTTTTTTTTAACAAATCTGTTCTGTGTCATCTTTCCATCGGGGAACGTCGGTACACAGATCCGGCTAGTTAAAAATGAAAGCATTCTAAAAAGATTTTTGATTATAACATTTTATTAAAATTAAAATCATTCCGAAAAAAAGGATCATTTCAAAGTTATGATTATTTTTTATGTAGCCAGCAAGACTTCCGCTAAACAGAAAGTTAAACCGGGAAAGAAATCGTATTATGTAAAACTAGCCTTGGAGGTGTGTGATGAGAAAAAAAAGTGGTAGTAGACAGGCAGGAGGAAAAGAAAGTGAAAAAAGTGGTCTTTGCTGTTTCGTCCATCGTCAAACCGGGTGATGTAGGTTTAAATTAAGGCTAGACAATCGAAAAGAGGTGATGACTTTCGGAAATATCGGCGAAAAAAGCGACCCCTCCCGGTAGAAAAGTGCCCAGTTGAGGGTGAAGGAATTAATGTTTTTAGCCAATTTTTCAATATTTGTGGCCATATTGTGAGCTTCAAAACAGCCGATCTTGTGAAAATCCGTCGCCTCTTTTGAAAGTTTTAGGCATACATACATACATACATACATATATACATACATACATACATACATACATTTAAACAGGCAGGTGAGATTTATATTATAGACAACATTACTCTGAGGCCACGTTTTAAAACTGCACGTGCTTCGTTTATACTTGAATGACGTCAAACACTGTTCGTTCAAGCTGCTAACATAACTTAAAGTGCTAAAAATAGACTTTCTTATAATTTAACGCAAAACAGTAAACTCTGCGCTTCTACACTATTAGAACGAAATTTTGTAGTCGATAAATGGAATTTTCAAATAAAAAACAATAGTTTCTACTGATTTTTTTTGTCAATTTGAATAAATTACAATGGTAATTTCCAAATTATGCAGTAGAAATTACATGAATATTACGCAATTATTAAAAAAAAAACTTTAATTGTGTTAGCAGGTGAAAAATTGCAGCTATCTTGTTTAAATCGAAACGCATTTTTACTCCCCCCCTTTTAAACTCTTTTGCGTCTTACGATCGTTTTCATCACATTCTATTTTTATTTTCTTTAATAAATAATTTTCTACTTTATCGATTTTTGTCATTTTTAAATATAATCATATATATATATATATATATATATATATATATATATATATATATTATAATATAATCATGCTAAAAATACAAGAAATACGTAGATAGAAGTGTTTTCATGTGAAATTCAATTTTATGATTTCCGAAATTTCGTCCTAATAGTGTACAAGCGCCGTTAACTTTCTTCTTGCGTTTTTGTTTTTTGTTTTTGTTTTTAGACCCAGCTTTAACATATACATTAGCGTTTGTTGTCTGAATCCGAAATTTGCTTTAGGATTCAACAGAATGTTTCAGTCGAGATTCATCAAATCGATTATGAGGTTTAATTAGTTATTTGCATTTAAATGAAAACACGGTCCAGTCAGAGTGTAAATCTGTTTCAACTTATTTACATTGAAGCGAATCTCATTAATGAAAACTTTCAATGACAACTGAACATAAACACGTTAAGGTTATACGTGCATTCAATCTTCACGTTTATTGATGCAAATTCTTCGAAACCTGGTACGTGATGACTAGGGTTATGACAAGAGAATATTCTTTTCATTATTTTGACTCATCGAGTATATATCAGTTAATATCTCATATGTTTTTATGAGTGATGTGGTTCTCGATTGGTTAACTCTGTCTGTGTCAGATATATACTCGAGAGTCAAAACAATGAAAAGAATATACTTTTGTCCATAGCCCTAGTGATGACCTTTTGTCTTCCCTACAACCTCTTTCTCAGAGAAGAGACGTTGCAAGCCTGTCTCTGCTTTGGATGTGAAAACGTATCTCTGCATTCAGAGAGCCATCTCTGGAGATTGTGCTACCCAAGTACACAAATGTGTTCACAACATCCATTTCTATTCCACCACACACACACACACACACACACACACACACACACACACACACACACACACACAGATGTTTGGTTCAATGTACGGAGCGCCAGGTGCAGGGGTGAACATCACTTTTGTCTTCTTAATGCTTATATTTAAGCCGAAGGCGTCAAATGCTGCTGAAAAATAATTCACTATATTTTGCATATTACGCTCCAAGTGAGACACAAAATCAGCATCATCATCATCATCATCATCAGCATAGAGTAGTTCCCTAACTAGACATCCAAATGTTTGTGACTTGGCATTAAATCTTCTTAGATTAAATACTTTGCAAGTAATCCTAAAGAGGAAAAAGACATCTTTATCGCACTCTTTAAATGCGTATGCAAGAAGCACTGCGAAGTAAATTGAGAATAGAGTAGGAGCCGGAATATCCCCTGTTTCACACCGTTGTCAACGGCAAATTCCCCAGATAGTTGCCCGTTGTATGCAACGCGAGCCTTCATATTTCTGTGGAGTTCTTGAAACATCCTGACAAAGGTAGGAGGACATCCAATCTTCCCAAGAATTACCCACAAGGCCTGTTTGCTTACGGTATTGAACGCCTTTGTGAGGTCCACGAATACTTGATAAAATGGCAACCGTTGTTCAACGCACCTTTCCTGCAGCTGTCTTGCAGTAAATATCATATCTACAGTTCCCCTACCCTCAGCGAAACCGCATTGGGATTCAGGAATAATTAACGGACAGATGTTTTCGATTAGCCGATCCAACAAGATTCTTCAGATTATTTTTTATTTTTAATGCATACATATATATATATATATATATATATATATATATATATATATATATATATATATATATATATATATATATATACTAGCATTTCAGCCCGGCGTTGCCCGGGTGTTTGGATGTGTATGTTGAGCAAAAAAAAAAAGTGGTAGTAGGAAGGCAGGCTCGAACCCGTACCACAAAGGAGGAAAAGAACGGGGTAAAAACCTAACGTTTATGCTGTTACGACCACCGCCAAACCGGAAGCGACATTTTTTTAAATTAAGGCTAGACAATCTAAAGGAGAGGATAACTTTCCAAAATATCGGCGAAAAAAGTGACCCCTCCCCTGTAGAAATGTGCCTAGTTGAAGGTGAAGATATTAATGTTTTTAGCCAATATTTCGATATTTGTCGTATGAAAGGTGGCCCTTTAAAACGATACTGATCTTGGTAAAATCCGTTGCCTCTATTGAAAGTTTAAGGCAGACATGCAAACAGACATACATACATACATTTATATATTGGTAACTAAAAATTTTCGACCCAAACTGATGAAAAAGCTTGCCCTATCTCTGAATACCCTTTATGTAAAATTTCAAATATTTAGACCAGAAATTGTCTGAGTAATTTGGAAGAGACCGCAGAGGTCATTTTTTTTAACTTTGACCCCTATTATGACCCTTTAAAATTTATTGTTTTGGACTCAAATCAAGTTATTAAGTTAGATTCATGTCCAAGGAACCTATATCTAAAATTTCAAGTGCGTAAATCCAAAATTCTCGGAGGAGTTTGGTAGAGTTCTCAAAGGTCAAATCGTTGAATTTTGACCCCTTAACAGCCAAATTTCTGGCCGAAAACCGATCACAAAGATTTTCCCAAATCTCAGTACGTTGTATATCAAATTTCGAGTCTGTAGACTAAAAATTGACAGAGTTATTGCGTAGGGAAATGTACACACACACACACACACAGACAGGTTCACTTTTATAGATATATAGATAGATATATATGCATGCATTAAAAATAATTATAGTAATAATTATTTATATATATATATATATATATATATATATATATATATATATAGAGAGAGAGAGAGAGAGAGAGAGAGAGAGAGAGAGAGAGAGAGACGAAGAATGTTATTTTCAATTTAAGCATGCCAGACCTGATGGAATATTGTTTATAACTTAAGTATGACAAACCAAGACGCGAACGTGTTTTAGTAATCTGTGGATACACGAGTATATGTTATTTCAAATTTAAGCCTGACTGATCAAAGAACATGCTATCTGAAACTTAAGCATGACAAACAAAAACTTAAGCATGGTTAAACTAAAAAATGCTATTTTAAACTAAAGTATGGCGTACCAAAAATACTATTTTAAACTTAAGAATGACAAACCTACGAAAATACTATTTTAAACTTAAGCAAGACAAATCTAAAAGTGCTATTCGAAACTTAAGCATGACAAACCTAAAAAAATCTATTTCAAACTTCAGCATGACAAACTTAAAAGAACACTATTTTAAACTGAAGAATGGCAAACCTAAAATATGCTATTTTTAACATACAGTATAGCAAACATAAAAAAATACTGTTTTAAACTTAAGCATGACAAACGAAAGGAAATATTGTTTAAAATCTAAGTATATCAGACAAAAGAAAATGTTATTTAAAATTTAAACATGACCGAACAAAGAAAATGATATTTCAAACTTAAGCATAACAAACGAAAAAAAAAATGGTTTCAAACTTAAGCATGACAGACAAAGGAAAATACATTTCAAATTTAAACATAACATACCAAAAGAAAATGCTATTTTAAATTAAGTGTGACAGATCAACGCAAATGAAACTTTGGCATGTTCAACAAACCCGATGGACAAAATTTCTCGGATATTCGGGTGGACACCTAAAATCAGGTCGTGATTTTGATTCATTCATTTATTTTATTTTTGTATTTGTTTATTTTTGTTTCCAAATGCTGAAAAATTTCAACATAGCCAACCCACACAAAAGATAAAATTAATTATGCATTAATTATGACATTTGAACATATTTGGAAATCATTTTAAGTATAATTTTGAAGATAGCATAAAATATGAGTATATAATATCTCAAGAGCAGTATTCTAGTTTCATTAATTAGGCATCCTTGATATATATATATATATATATATATATATATATATATATATATATATATATATATATATATATATATATCATCATCACCTCCGTTCAGTTGGAGAGACAATGGATATCCCCTATCAGGGTAGCTGTACATATAATTGTGAATATATATATATATATATATATATATATATAGTCGTCCACATACAGTCGTGTTTCGCTGTATCACAGCTCATTAATGCAGCTAGACACGCACTATCTCAAGCCAGGATCGAAAAGCTTCTCACCATTATGCTATATGGCTGCTCCTATGCGGGTAGTGAATTAACAATGTTTTTGACAGTTTCCAAATGCCTAAGCTCGATTTGTTTACACAAATAACGGATCATTAAATCTAAGGGAGATAACCAGCGTAGACATAGATATAATTTAGGACGCTGAATAATCAGTAGAACAATGTTAAATGGAAAAAAAAAATGTTTACACGATTACTGTAGCCGAGTTCCGGAAATTGCTGAAGCAGTTTACGAAAAGGAAACAAGTTAGCGAAGTTAATCAACGAACTTAAAATATAATAATGTTAATAAAATAAACTTATTAATTAACGTACACAAAACAAAAGTAAATTGTTACACTGTAACGATGTTAATTAATCCACAACAAAAATTAAATAAACTTGTTTGAAACGATGGTAAGGGAGAAGTATTCCCCCGTATAATTATTGCCATCGGGGAGCAATATGTGATATGATTTTTCATTTCCATTAATTAACAAGTTTATTTCATTTTTTGCTGTTGATTAATTAACATCTTTCTTTGTAACATGTTGTTTACTTTTGTGTTGTGTACGTTAATTAATAAGTTTATTTTGTTACTTAACATTGTTTTATTTTAAGTTCGTTGATTAACTTGTTTTCTTCTTTTTTTTTTTTTAATTTCCGGGACTAATTTCAACTTCACCCGGCGCTTGCAGGTATAATATTCGTATAATCATATTTTTTTTATTTTTATTTTTTTTTATTTAATATTCTTTCATTGTTCTACTGATTATTTCAGCGTCCCAAATTATATCTTGCAAAATATGCTTATTTTTGCTATGTTTATGATGGTTACCCCCCTTAGATTTAATAATCCGTTGACATAAGCGCCTATATATATATATATATATATATATATATATATATATATATATACATATATATATATATATATATATATATATATAATCATCCACATACAGTACTTTTTCGCTATTTCACAGCTCATCAGTGCGGTTTGACAGGCAACTACCTCAAACCAGAAAAGCGCCTATATATATATATATTAGAATCTCGCTAGATTCAGCCACTCTGATGAGTCGTGGACGACGAAACACGTGTCAGTGGATAATTATATTTTAAAAATAATATATATATATATATATATATATATATATATATATAAGGTGAGTTTCAAAAGTAATGCCTCCTATTTTTATTCCGCCTGAATGGATCAGAGAGGATTGCAAATTGCATTGTTATGATGACTGAACTTATGCATCCACGACCTGAAAGTTTTATTTCCCTGTTGCAGATATTGACGATGTGAGAGTTTTTAGAAACAACTCCTGTCATGTATATGCGTCAGAAGCAGAGATGTGTCATTGAATTAATCATAAAAGTGCATTGAGAATAGTGGTGACTATGTAAAAAAATAAATAAATTCTGGAGCAGAAATGGTCGCTCATTCTAATGATACCACTCCTGTCTTCGTAGCTTTCTAACTTTTTGAGTAGAAAAACTAGGAAGCTTTACTTCTAGAACGACCCTCGTATATACATCAAAACAGGGTTAACTACAACAATCTGGCATAGCTATACTAAAAGAAAGGATGGATAAAATTAATTCCTCAAAAAAGAAACATATTTTCACCACCTTTATGTCCTACTGAATATTGAAATTAAGATATAATTATATTAAACTTTATGTCTAGAATTCTTATTCTAATTTGGATCCAAATCCATCACATGAAGTTCATTCTAGAAAATGTCTAAAATTTAAGTAGTCTTAAAGAAAAATATGAAATTCAGATAATCTTGATTAATAGGTGTCTAATGAATATGGTTCAATTTTAATACAGATCTGAAATATTTGAATTTTAAAAAAAAGTGGTTATCTCCGTATTATGCCCTTTACAAAAAGTTAAAATATTTCACATCTGAAAAATATTTATTAATTGATGTCGAATACCTATTGGTAGAATGTCATAAAAAATCTGATTTTCACCAATAGTTACATCTTACATTTGTCTTTTTCATATAAAACTAAATTAAAATATATGTTGCCCATATTACGTCAAAATCCATTCTATTTTCCTAAAATTAAAAATCGTTGGGCCATCTTCTATAACATAAATCTCACCTGTCTGTTTCTTCCCTGCAACCTCTCTCCCACAGAAGAGACGTTGCGAGCCTGTCTTTGTTTTATCGCTATTTCCATGACAGGTGCTCGTCTGAGCTTCAATCCCTCGTCCCCCCTCGCCAATGTTTCACGAGAAACACACGTCTGGCTGAAACTACTGTTAACAATTTTCCCCACTCTTTATCTGTGCCTAAATCCAAACGTAGATTCCATGAGCAAAGCTTCTTTCTTAGAACTGCACGCCAGTGGAACTCTCTGCCGCTTACCTGTTTCCCACCTGACTACAACTTGGACGTCTTCAAGTCCAACATAAACAAACTCCTGACAAACCGCCCCCTTAAGTAAGACACTCTATCAAAACCCCCAATACTAATGATTACTACAATACTATCTCATTGATTACTGTACACGCAATAACCCTTATCCCTGAGTGGCCTTCAGGCCTTGATAAGTGGTGACCTACATGTAAAAAAAAAATGTACGTATGTATGTATGTATGTATACCTAAATGTATGTATGTATGCCTGCCTAAAACTTACGACAAAAGCAATGGATTTTCACAAGATCATTATAGTTTTGAAATCCGATCCTTCAGATGACAAATATAAAAAATTGGCTAAAAACATTAATTGCTTCACCCTCAATAAGACACTTTTCTACTGGGAGGGGTTGCTTTTTTGCCGATATTTTCGAAAGTCATCCCTCTTTTCAATTGACTAGCCTTAATTTAAACCTTCGCTACTTTTTGTTTGGTGATGGACGCAACAGCAAATACACCATTTTTTCACGTTCTTTTCCTCCTTTGTAGTATGGGTTTGAGCCTGCATGCCTATTACCACTTTTTTTTTTTTTTTTTGCTCAGCACACATCTACAAACACCCGAGCAACACTGGGCACCCAGACTAGTCTATTATATAAAGGGAAAAATGGGCGCGAGCGTTTGTGTATGTCCACAAAAGGCTTTTTGTATCTGGCTCCTCGTGTTAGATTCCACAGGAAGTTTTCGCATACTATTTCAGATTTACAAACGGACATCGTCTCTATCTTTTTTTGATCGAGTTAAACAAAATTCCCACCCTGCCGTCGTCTCAGCTGTTTGTTTGTCTTTTTCATATAAATAAAGCGAAACTATTCAAATGCAAACGCCTAACCTTCGAACCGGGTAGTATTTGTTCTGTAATTGGTCAATGTGGAGGAAACCCTTTATACTGAAAAAAATTACTATTTATTTGGATACTGCCAGAGTGCCCCCTTTTGGGGAGAGTTGGTTTTCCCCATTAAAAACCACCTTGTGTCTAATTTGCTTTCGTGGGAGGATTAAAAAAAACGTCATTTTGGCAAGTCATCTTGACTACATTAGATTTGAACCCTTTTGACTTCCGTTCGCGTCATGGAGTAGTAGGAAGGTGATCCCATGAATAAAGCTTCTTTCCCAGAACTGCTCGCCTGTGGAACACTGTTTCTTTGGCCTGCGTTGAATTCAACATGGTAGCTTTCAAATCCAATGTAAACAAATTCTTGTCCCCTTAAATAACCCAACTTTACTCAATTTACACCATTAACGATCACTACACCACCACCGTACATTCGTTAACCCTTATCCTATAGTGGCTTTTGGGTCTTGATAAGTGGTGACTCCCAAATAGAAAACGAATACCGCAAGTCTGCTTTCCAGCTGACTACAACATGACCATTTTCAAGTCCAATGTAAGCACATTCTTGTTGCGTTGTCCTCTTGAATAATTCTAATCAACCCAATTTTCACCACTATCGATCATTATGCTTACACCCATTAACTCTTTAGTTCGAGTGGCCTTCAGATCTTGATCAGTGGTGACATTCTTTAAAAAAAAAAAAAAAAGAAAGATTCCCTATACAGTCCAGGTTTTGTAAGTTAGTAAAATAAAAAAAAAATCTTTGGAAGACGCGGAATAAATGCACTGTTTGAGGGAAAACATTAGAATGTGATTTTAGAAGTAAGTTACAATTCGCTAAATTTTGTTTAAACTAGTCAGAACCACAAACTTGATTAGTGATTGCTTTATGAGAATTTATGGTGTTCATGTATACTCAGAATTCAATTGATGTTTTAAAAAAAATTTCATTAGCTAAAACTAAATTGAGTATTAAGAGAGAGAAGAGGGATAAATAGATAGATAGATAGATAGATAGATAGATAGATAGATAGATAGATAGATAGATAGATAGACAAATGGAGAGGGAGGGGGTAGATAGAAAGAGAGAGGGGGGGCAGAATGAGAGTGAAATAGATAGATAGATAGATAGAGAGAGAGAGAGAGAGAGAGAGAGAGAGAGAGAGAGAGGATAGATTGATAAAAAGGAGGGATAGATAGATTATTAGAGAGGAGGGAGAAGGGTGAGATAGATAGATAGATAGATAGATAGATAGATAAATGGAGAGAAAGAGAGAGAGAGAGAGAGAGAGAGAGAGAGATTGTGGAGGCAGAAAGGGAGGGACGGTTCAAGGAATAAAGAAAAGGACAAACAAAGCGTTTGTGTGTAGGATGAGGATTTTCAAACATAACAATGCGATAGTCAATTAAATTAAAGAAAATGATCATTGATTTCATCTGGCAATTAAAAATTTACGTCAATGTTTGTCAATAATGTCTGTATTCTTCTTGGAGAAACAGAAACATCCCGCTAGGAACCAAGATGAAGTTACTAAACGCGCAGGTGCACTCACCAAGTGCGTCATTATGATGACCTACTGACCAGGGTGAAAATTAGGAAACTCGGATGGTATGGGCACGTAATATGCTCAGAAGGATTTGCAAAGACGATCCTGCAAGGAACAGTCCAAGAGAAAAGAAGACGGGGCAGGCAGAAGTGAACTTATAACATCCTTGATTGGACAGGGAAAAACTTCGATGTTACTTAAGTATTCTCTCATAACCGCATCAAGTGAAACCAGCTGGTCCACTACTCATCCACCATGCAGCGCCCCTAGGACCATCGCGGGTTAAGGGACCAGTAACAGAATTCTTCAAAAAAATTGGTTGTGCGGAATTCAATCAATGGATTACTTATATTTTTATTTATCTTTCGTTCAATATTTAAAAAATGCATGTGAATATCTATATATTAATACGATAGCGTGTGTGTGTGTGTGTGTTATTTTCTGTGTCACGCTTACATCCGGATCGTTTAATTGTTATATACTTCCATTTCTTGTCGTAAATAATTTTACCAAGAATTCTTCATAAGTTTTGGTTTCAGTTTCGATTATACTAATGGCACTTCAGTCATCTATTTTTTTTTTATATAAATGATTTTATCAAGAATTCTTCATAAGTTTTTATTTCGGTTTCGATTCAAGCTAATGCACCCCACTCATATGGATATATATATTTTTTTTTTTCAAAATCGCAATTTTATAACATATAAAAATCGATAGAACATTAACTCTATAATAATATGTATGAAATTTGCAAGAATTAAAATATCATATTTAAGCGTACTTTACAACCGGGCTTTACCAGGCGTTCATTCTAGCTTAGATAAATACTTTTGTAGTTTTAATAAAAGAGCTACAATAATATCAGAGCGTCACCATTTACACTGAACATCTACAGAATACAAACATCAATATATTACATATGAATCAGTCCCCCGTGGAATTTCCACAGGTTCCGCTAATAAAATTTATCAAAAAATGACGTTTTGTTATTTT
The DNA here is from genome assembly GCF_053919585.1 of Euprymna scolopes. NCBI lineage: Eukaryota > Metazoa > Mollusca > Cephalopoda > Sepiida > Sepiolidae > Euprymna > Euprymna scolopes. Next base: position 39,835,990 of record NC_136491.1, on the reverse strand, counting down.
TTTTTTTAAATAAGCCAATTTTTTGTTCCAATTGAAATCTGAACACGGATATTAAAGCTTCTCGAAAATCTATTATCGATCAAGTGTGTGGTTTTATTAGATTCTAACAAAATTAAGCAAATGCATATTTTTTTTTTTTTTTTTACAAGGGTGTCACCACTTATCAAGGCCCAGAGGCCACTCGAGGATAAGGGTTAATAGGTATACATTAGTCATTGTGATTTTAGCATAGTAAACAGTGGGAATTTTGTAACTTGGATTACTTATATTAGGGGGACGATTCAATTAGAACTTGTTCACATTGGACATTTTCTTTTTTTTTTTCATAGGTATCAACTCATTATCAAGGCCAAGAGGCCACTCAAGGATAAGGGTTAAAGAGTGTACAGTAGAAATTGGACAATATAATAATATTGCATACTTATTGCATTTCTTTTTCACATATAATTTTTTTTTTCATGAAAAATTTTACTTATTGCATGAGAATATTAGAAACAGCAGCAGTGAATGTTGTTTTTTTAAGTATCACCTCCTGATTGGACAAAAGTCCAAATCAACATTCTCTAACAGAGAGCGTATGAGCATAGTGGGAAATATCAGCAGCAGCTGTAAGAACAAAAAAGCACATATGCAAATTAAAAGAAAAGCACATATGCAAATTAAGAAGTGTGTGCGGGTTGGCGTCTGAAGTAAGAAAAAAAAGGACACCATGTGCTCGCGGGGGGGGGGGAGAAAGAATGCGGTTGGAAAAGATGGACGTATAAGAAATGGCTGTCTACGGGTGATGTGAAGTGGAGCAAGAGCGAGACACTTTTAAGCTGGTGTCGAGACGAGAAAGAAAAATAGTGATAAACGAATTGTGTTAACAAAGAAAGAAAAGCCGGGTCGCATTTATTTATTTTTGTCTGTTTGTTCCTTTTTCGACGATGCCGAGTGGCATGTGGGTCCGAAGGACGTTTGAACTGTAACGAACACGGTTCAAGCGTAACGGCCACGTTACAATGCTTTCAAGGAATCACAACACAAGAAACATTCACTTCCAAAAATAAAAGCATATTTCCCATAGACAATATACATGCGCATGTCATACTTTGTCTAGAGTCTTTAGGGCAGCACACATGCGCACGCACACACACACACACACACACACACACACACACACACACACACACAAACGAAACGAAACGAAATGCATCCACGAACTACAGTATGAATCATGCGTGTATTCATTCATTTTGCATAAAGCAGATAAAGTTCCTGTACCCTCACGACGTAGATACCCTCAACAAACCCGACAAGCAGCAAAATTCCACCCCTAGATTGTAGAGATCCCTAGATGCCGAAAAGCCTTATATTTAACTAGCTTATTCTGTAGAACTGCTAGACTTTGGAATTCTCATTCTGGTTCCTGCTTCCCTGACTCTACTAACATGAAGAAGTTCAATGGGTAATGTGAAAAGAAATCTCGCTACTCAACCCCCTACACAATATTCTTGTAAATATGGTCTCAAATAGTAGCCTCTTACACCAAATTAGCACTGTGTCTTGTTTGAGGTGAATAAACACAGTAAAGAAAATAACAACAAAAAACTATTGTTGGTATTGGTTTCCTCGATATCTTTCAAGTTAGAATTCTTTCTAGAAATACATCAACCACGTGAAGGTTGCCAACACAATAAGTGAAGGTGTTTCTGTGGAACGAAATGGATTCGAACTTGGCACATCCAAGTTATCAATCTATGGCATTAACTATTCAACCACCAGCACCTCCCACCGCATGCATACCAAAACACATACATGCTATTCCACCGAACACACTTATAAGATTAAAGGAATTATATCAATGTTTTATTTTAAAGGAACATGACAGACTTCTAGTAATGTTAAATGGATCGCTAGTGATCCACGTTGAGAATTATAGATTTATATAGTCATCCCTATACAAAGTGTTTTGCAGTATCACAGCATTTCAACGTGTCTAGGGAGGTAAACCAGGATCGAACCTATGAGTGTTTAGGTAACATCGGCGATCCTAGATATTACGTCGTCAGCAGATAGATAGATAGATAGATAGATAGATAGATAGAGACAGACAGAAAGGCAAACAGACAGACAGCAAAAGAGACAGAGAACCATATAGACATAATGTATGTAGGAGGAGACGAATTTATAAAAACTAGCCTGGGTACCCGGCGTTGCCCGAGTGTTTGGAGGTGTGTGTCGAGCAAAAAAAAAGTGGTAGTTGGCAGGCAGGCTCGAACCCGTATCACGAAGGAGGAAAAGAAAGTGAAAAAAGTGACGTGTTGGCTGTTGCGTCCATCGCCAAAGCGGAAGTGACGTAGTTTTACATTAAGGTTAGACAATCTAAAATATTAGCGAAAAAAGCGACCCCTCCCTGTAGAAAAGTGCCCAGTTGAGAGTGACGGAATAAATGTTTTTGGCCAATTTTTCGATATTAGTCGTCCGAAGTGTCGATTTAAAACGATACCGATCTCGTGAAAATCCATTACCTCTATCGAAAGTTTTAGGCAGACATGCAAACATACATGCATACACACATACATTTAAACAGACAAGTGAGATTTTTATTATAGAAGATGGCCAGTGATCAATTAGAGTAAAACCTGATCATTGATTTCATCCGGTAATTATGATCAGCACTCATTTCATCAATGTTTGTTATTGCAGTAATATTGACATATAGAACGTGTTAAAATGCAACTACGTTTAGAGTCTCGTAAATAGTTTTTCTTCTCGTTGTCTTTTTGCTCACATATAGACATATTTATACTACGTTGCAGCAGATGTACACTACAGCCTTATTCATGTTTGTGATTCATTTATGTATGTACTAGCGAGGGGTACCCGGCGTAGCCCGGGTGTTTGGAGGTGTGGGGGGGGGTAAAAAAAAGTAAGTATGAGGATCGAACCCGAACCCTTGAGGCAAAGTTGTAAATTAAAGTGTGAAAAAGAAAAAACGTGTGACGTTAACCATTGCCCCACCGCGACATGCTAACGGAAACACGTTTGAATTTATTTAATTACTTGGATTTAGCAGGTGCCCGTTTTAATGAGTTAATAAGGTCAAGTTTGACTGCGGAATAGTACCTTCATTTAATGCTGAACGCTTCTCCCCCCCCCCCCAAAGATGTTATGGGAAAAAGACTAACCCACATGCGGCGAGCGACAAATGTTGAATATTTATCTTCCCGAAATCGAGCAAATTAAATAGACAGGCGAGCTTCGTTGTTAACTGTGAGATATTACGATTTATATGTGATATAAAAGTTTTAAAAAGTTGTGAAGCGAGCGACCGCTTCTCTGAAAAAAGCCTTTTGCAGACACACAGAAAAAGAGAACACACACAAACGTACATACATACATACATATATACATACATTTTCGCTTTTATATTTATAGATAGCAATGTTTTTCCCTGTATTTAAATATAAAAAAGATGTCACTCATATTTTTATTTATATGCATTTATATATAAAAAAGGTATCACTTCTTTTTATATATATTTTTATTTATATGCATTTATATATTAAAAAGGTGTCACTTCTTTATATATATATTTTTATTGATATGCATTTATATATTAAAAAGGGTGTCACTCCTTATATATATATATATATATATATTAATTTATTTATATGTATTTATATATTAAAAAGGTATCACTTCTTTTTATATATATTTTTATTGATATGCATTTATATATTAAAAAGGGTGTCACTCCTTATATATATATATATATATATATATATATATATATATTAATTTATTTATATGTATTTATATATTAAAAAGGGTGTCACTCCTTTTATATTTATATATATATATATATATATATATATATATATATATATATGTGTGTATTTATATATTAAAAAGGTGTCAATCCTTTTTATATATATATTTATTTATATGTATTTATATATAAAAAAAAAAGGTGTCACTCCTTTTTTTTTCTCTCCGATATAATTATCTCCTTTTGTTCATTATGACGATGAATTAATTCCTTTGTATTTCAAATATGATTGGGTAAGACACTTCTTCTTGGCCAATCAAACGATATTTTATTTCATAAGGCTGGATGTAAAATCTTAGTCCTAAGAATGCAGACAAAGGCATTTTGCATCCTGCATAGCAAAATAAAGTATCCGTTGATTTCTTTTCAGAATAGTTTTATATAATAAAAATATTTTTTTAAGTTTACATTAAACAGTTTTTATTTTTTAATTGTTTCTTTTGAAATATCTTGTAATAAAAACATACTTTTTAGTTTTACATTGAAATGGGTTTTTTAGGTCATGCAGTTTGATATGTAATAATTTGCATATCAATGACTTAACTGTGTTAAGAAGAACGAATCCTGGATATGAGGGAAGTCGAATGTTTGGCATCAAAGAGAACTCGTTGGAATATAAAAAGTTGTGCGAATGCTATCAACCCATTACAAGCTATTTCGACATAAAGAAAAGTGAAAAAATTTTTTTAATATTTACAATTAGTACCAGCATGTCATGAAAAAAAGGCTAGTTGAGCCTGTCAGTGTAGTCAGGGTTAGTAGTGTCTGGAATCCATGTGGATGTGAGTACCGATCTGGGCATGGATTTGTATGTGAGATGGTCTTTAAAGGTTGATTTGATACATATTAATTTGTATATCAATGTATTAGCAGCATTAAAAAACAAATTTGAGGGAAGGGGAGTCGATTATTTGGCATCAAAGACATCACAATTACAGATTTGTTTACAGTTTATGTAAAAATATTTCTTTAATTAAAAATATATATTTTATTAAATATCTTGTAATAAAAATATTCTTTACTTTTAAATATTTTTTATTAGATGTCATGTAAAAATATTTCTTTATATATATTTTTATTAAATGTCTTGCAATAAAATATTTCTTTGCTTTTAAATATATTTTATTAAATGTCTTATAATAAAAATATTTCTTTACTTTTAAATATTTTTATTAAATGTCTTGTAATAAAATATTTCTTTACTTTTGAAATATATTTTATTAGATGTCTTATAATAAAATATTCCTTTACTTTGAAATTATATTTTATTAAATGTCTTGTAATAAAAATATCGAAATATATTTTATCAAATGCCTTGTAATAAAATATATTTACTTTGAAATATTTTTTATTAAATGTCGAGGTATGGCAGTCACTGTCGGCCATGACCTGTAACGGCATAAATTTAACTGCTCCAAAATGAAATTGTCTTTCACTGGATACCAGTGGCGAACACTGGTTATTAATGGTGTGTGATATTGTTTTGAAGCATTTGGTGATCACAGACTGCCTCTGTAACAATTAGTCGTTGTCAGGCATGGCGTCTATTTCATTGCTCCAAAATGAAATTGCTTGTCTACAATCATCAGACACTGTCATCTAGTGGCGAATACTGTAATCCTTGGCAGTTACTTGTGGGCAATTGCCACGCTTATAACTCTTTGTTACTGTCATCAAGTGTGGGAGAATAGCTGCGATGACCGACATAGTGTTCGTTGCGTTGATGTAAATATTTTCCCAACCAGGTTGTCAGTCCATATTGTTAAACACCGAGACACAGTCACCTCCCTGCTGTTGTTGTAACTACTACTTATTACAAAGCAACCCTCTTTCTGTGTCGATGATTTGTGTACATTAATGTTACGTCTAAATCAATAAATGCTCTTACTCATATATTACAATACTACTCTATATATAGTACCGACGAACAACCCAAATAAACTATATTTGTATGACTAATTAGCATAACTATTTTTAAACAATCCATAATAAGTTAATGTTTGCTGTTATACATTTGTAATTTTATTGTCTTATTTTTTCTCTAGTTTTGATATTAACAATAACTATTTAAAATGATTTGATAGAAAAATAGATAACTTACTAGAAAAAGCTTTCTCGCTTTCATCACTTTACTCTATCTCTATCTATCTCTAGCTAACTAGCTAGCTTGCTCTTTTCTCTCTTTCTCCTCTTTCCCATTAATGACGTCTTACTTTTTCTCAGACGGTTTTATCATATTTCTTCTTTTCTTATTTCATTACTAACTTATTTAAGAGATAAATAAATTTGTAGATAAGGAGTAAAGTAAGAAAATATTAAAAAGTAAAAAAAATAATAATATCTGACATATTATATAAGAAGAACAAGATCAACTCTCTTCAAAATAATGACTGAACAGAGTTTTCAGTTTTCCTACTAGTAAACTGGAAAAATATGTCCTTCCACCTTGTTGCTAAAATCCACACAAAAAACAAATGACCGCTACCATCTGTCATCTATATTTTACTCTCAGGGAAGGTCACTCCCTGGTTACTTCCTGTTATCAGGGGAGTTAATTCCACGGATATTTCCTGTTATCAACAGCAGATAACTCTTTTATCTATACATTACTCATAGACTAAGCGTTTGGCAATGATTTAGAGGTAAATTCTTTCCTCGTGTTATTACTGACATTATACTAAAAACTTGAACATGGCTTGTCAAATTGATACTTCATGGAGACAACCATTTTTACATAACCACATCATCATAGGTTCCTGCTATTAATTGCTTATTTTCATAGTTCAAAAAGTATAGCTTACTCTCTTCGTTACCAAATTTATATATCTATAAAAGTGAAAATGTCTGTCTGTGTGTCTGTGTGTGTACATTTCCCTACCAAACTACTCTGTCAATATTCAGTCTTGAGACTCGACATTTAACATAAGGGGTATTGAGATTTGGGAAAATCTTTTTAATTGGTTTTCGGCCAGAAATTTGTCTGTCAAGGTGTCAAAGTTCAATGATTTGACCTTTGAAAACTCTACCAAACTCCTCTGCCAATGGGTCCAAACACTTGAAATTTTAGATGTAGGTTCCTTGGACATGGATGAAACTTTTTAACTTGATTTGAGCCCAAAACAATAAATTCGAAATTGGGGTCAAAGTTTTAAAAAATTTGACCGCTCAGCCAATTTTTGGTCTAAACATTTGAAATTTTACATAAAGTGTATTCAGACATAGGGCAAGTTTTTTAATCCGCTTTTGGCCGAAAATTTGGCTGCCAAGGGGTCAAAGTTAAAAAAAAAATTGACCTTTGAAATCTCTAGTAAACTATTCACCCAATTTTGTGTCTAAACATTTGAAATTTTACATAAAGGGTATTCAGACATGCAGCAAGATTTTTAATCAGTTTTTTGGGGAAAATTTGTCAAAGTACAGAGTTAACCTTTGCAGGCTCTACCAAACTCCTCCGCTTATTTTGGGTCTAAATACTTGAAATTTTAGATGTAGGTTACCTGGACATGAGTTAAACTGTTAATATATTTATATACATATGAACATAAAGTTATGAACATCACATAGGGCCCGAACAAAGCCAGGCTGAACGGCTAGTAAATTAGAAAACAGAAGCCTGCATATATTTAATTTTTTCATTGTTCTGATATTCGCGGTCGAATAATATCAGTTTTATTTCATTTTTCCTCATATCTGCATAGGAGCTTAACCATTCGGATGACAGATCGGTCTGTAATTGTTCAATTTGAAAGCAGTTTGCCTGATCTGTCATGCATAAGTTTTAAATAGCATGCCATGTGGTCTGTCAATATTAAGTTTTAAAAAAACATGTTATTTGTGTTTTTTTTTTAATGTTGTTTGTTATTTATTTTTTTTTTTTTTTGCACTTTTTCACTTCAAACAAAGCATATTGCCACTTGGACATTGGAAGGTACTATTTGGGATCATGTTTAACAGGAGACTGTGGGGAGTTAAGCAGCGAGATATCTTTTCACATTACATTTAAACTTTTTCAGGTTAGTACAGCCAGTGAAGCAGGAAATAGGGAGAAAATTCCAAAGTCTAGCTGTCTGTGGGAAGAAGTTGTTAGGTCAGAAGGCTTTTGGGCATTTAAGCACTTCGACAGTGAAGGGGTGGGATTTTGCTGCCTGTCAGGTTAGTCAGGAATATGCACGTCAAGGGGCTCAAGTGTTATGATTTCATCAGAGAACATTCCATTAAACTACTTGTAAAACTGGCAGAGGGATGCCACATTGCAGTGATGGGACAGAGGTTGGAGCTTGGTTTATAGTGCAGGACCTATTAGATTGGAGCCTCTTTTTTTGGACCCTGTCTAAAAGGGAGAGACTAGTGATACACGACACATGGCAACAACACTCCATGCATGGGCGAAACATATTGACCTCTATTGTCGTCCTTTTGTTCCCCTTCCCTGATAAATAATCCTATTTTAGTTCCTTTTGTGTACTTTGGTGAACAACTTCCTATACATTTGTTCTACTAATAAACTTATTCCCTCTTTTTTTTTTTTTTTTTTTTATTCCTTAACATTTTGGGAGAAAGACTGTGGATAGTATCACACGAACCGTGAAAAAACGAATTCTGATATCTGGAGCAGCTCGTGAGACAGTGCGTGTGACAATCTTCATCTGTTGCCATTGGCGAAGCAAAGTGATGCAGTGAGAGAATTTCAGACAGACTGTGTGAAACATTAAGTTGGTGCAAAAATATTGTCGTTTTTTTACGTTCAATTTCATGTCAAAAAACGACATTATTTTTGCACCAACCTAATAATTTATGGGCTTGACTTAAATAGCAAATAGCTGAATCTCAGTGAATTAGGCCAACAGCCCAACCATTATTTTTAAAAGGTCTGAAAGTGTTTATATCTACATTTCGATTGTTTTAAATAAAATTTCTGCACGAAGACTCTTATACAGAGTTAATCTAATTTATAGAAGGCACAATGTCTGTCCGCCTGTCTGTCTCCATGTTTTCAAACTCTATCTCTTCCAAAACAAAAAGTTGCAGACTGGCGCTAGGTGCCCTCAAATGATTGAATTTTTATGGACCGCTCTTTTATGGCTCTTATAGTTTTTAAGGGGTCAAAATGAGTCAAAATTGAAAAAATCGTTATACAATTTGTACATTCATCTTAGTTTATTTTTAATCAGCTGATATGTGTGTCATGTCGGTGCAGTGGTAACGTCACCAGCTCTGAATGCATCCGTTTTGCTTTCAGTTTCGATTCTAGCTGATGGCACCCAATATTTTTTTTTTTTTTTTTTTTTTTTTTTTTTTACTTTTGAAATCACGACTCTATAGTAATATATACAGGATATGGACAAATTAAAATATCATATTTATGTATATTTTACAACCGGGCAAACCGGGTGTCCTCCTGCTAGTATTTTTTATAACTGCTGCTAATGATCGAACAAGATTCTATATGGCCCTTAATTGTGAAGTAGAAAAAAATAATGAGAGAAACAAACTTGCAATACGCAGATGAAAATAAACATAGGGAAAAGTGGAAAGTACTAAATAAATGCAAAATAATCAAGTGATTCATTTAAAATTACACGTCCTTCTTTTATGTGTTTAAACTAAGCTTCTATCGTTTCACCGCCAATGCTCTGATCCTCATTTTTTTTTTTTTTTTTTTTTGCTCACATTCACCTCAAACAAGGCATATCGCCACATGGACAGAAGAGGCTACTATTTAGGACTATGCTTAATGAAGTTAAACAAGATGTTACTTTACGTTACATTTAAATTTCTGCATATCAGCACAGTCAGGGAAACAGGTAGCAGGAAGGACATTCCAAAGTCTAGCTGTTTCAAGGAAGAAACTATTAGAGTAGAAAGCTTTCTGGTATTTAGGGACCTCAACAGTGAAGAGGTGTGATTTTGCTGCTAAGCGGGTTTGTTAGAGACATGTACGGCAAGGAGGCACAAGTGCAAAGAGTTCATCAGAGCACATTCCGTTAAAATACTTGTAAAACAGGAACAGGGATGCAATATTGTAGCGATGGGACAGGGATTGGAGCTTAGTTGACAAAGCAAGACCTGTTAGATTTGAGACTCTTTTTATTGGACCCTATCCAAAAAGGCGAGTCTAGTGGTAGATACACCAGCCCAGATCTGGCAACAGTACTCCATGCATGAGAGAAGGGGGCTTTGTAGAAGTACAGGATACTCTCAGGTGTGAGTAGTTTTCTAGCACGATAAAGGGAACCCACCTTCTTTACAGCAGCCTTCGCAATGTCCTTAATGTGTTGGTTCTAGTTCATATTGCCAGTGAATGTTATGCCGAGGGGTTTAAAGGAAGAATTCTCAAGTAGAGTGTTATTTGTCATGGATATCGGTTGTTGAGAAGGCTTCTTGTAATTGTTAAAGGAGAACACCTTAGTTTTACAAGCTTTAAATATTACCATCCATTTGCAGCCCCATTCCGCTACGATCTGGAAGTCATTTTATAAGGCTTCTGCTACTGTCTTAGATTTGTGTACATCTGTTCTTCCCCTGTGCATGTTATTAAGCCATACTTGACCACAATTGAAATGAATAGCTCCCGTTTTGAGGAAGCACCCTTCCTTGACAAGCTTTTGGGATTGACCTTCACTCCGCATCTGAGATGGAAGATTTACACAAAATTTGTTGCCAAGATCGCCGTAAAAATGTTAGCTCATTCTATCTCACTCCCGAGTCAATCCTCTATCTTATAAGAACCAAATACATCCTAAAATGGATTACAGTAGAACCCCGGGATACGGCATTAAAAATTAGTAACAAAAACAGCACAGTATATAATACATATGTATATAATTCAATAACATTATAAATAATACTGTAAGGCAGGGAAAATACAAGGGCAAAAAAAAGCATTGCTTTTCACATCGTAAACTGAAAACAAAAACGTATTCTAGGGTCACTGTATCCAGAGATTTTACTGTACTGTTGCCACACTGTTTCCTGCCTTGAAAAGGTACAAAACTGGATTCGAAATCTAGTAGGCGATATTCTTTTCTCCTCCTTACAACCTCTTTCTACCAGAAGAAATGTTGCAAGTCTATCTCTGCGCTCTCATTATTTTCATGGCATGTGCTCGACTGAGCTTCTATCTTTGCCCTCCCCTCTCCAAAACATTCACAAAGAATACTCTTCTAACTACAACCACTGTCAATGGTTTCCTTTATTCTCTATTTAAGCCTAAAACTAAATGCAAATTCCATGAACAAAGTCTCTTTTCTTACAACTGCTCGTCTGTAGAACCCTGTACCAGGGACCTGCTTTCCAGTTAGTTACAACATAGTCGTTTTCAAGTCTAATGTAAACAAGTTCTTCTTGAGCTGCTCCCTTAAATAATCAAATTCTACTAAATTTCCACCACAACCGATCATTAAGATGTTGTCTAACCGACTACCTGCCACTTATTAACTCTTATCCTCAACCAGCTTTCAGACCTTGATAAGCAGTGACTTAGTTGTAACAAAAAAATTACATTGTATTTATATAATAGTTTAAGCACCTGTGCACTTCATCTTGGAGTGTTCATAATTAGCCTAATAGATACCCCACAGACTACGAAATTTGTTAACACTGAAAGGAGTAAAATATAAAGGAAAGTGACCAAAAGTCGTATAGCAATATCTACATTTGGGTGTGTGAAAATAATGCTTTAAAAACGGTATTTTCTACAAAAGTTTATAATAAGTATACGATTAGAGTAGTGGAAAATTCGGTGATTTTCCAAAGTAGCTAACAAAACAAAAAAGAATGTAAAAAAAATACACAACAAATAAATGTTATGAAATGCAAGGTAAGTTACTCTTCTACCTACATGGATAAGTTTGATTTTTTTTTGTTTTAAATTATATTAAAATTTATTTTACTTGAAGAAGTGTAAAGCTTGTTAAGCTATAATGAAAAAAAAAATGATCGTTGCACCAGAGCCATGATTGATGGAAAATTGAACAACATACTGATAAAATATACACTCAATAAATGGCATCAAGTGTGCGAAAATGCAACTTTCTATCAGATGGCCGACATTTGAAAATAATTCTGATCCAGGCAAGAATGAATAGAGTATTTTTAGCTTTTACCTAGAAAAGACGGACAATAAAACAGAACTTCTCCTTTCTGGCAGGTAAATTTATTGCTCGTTGCTTGAAGCACCCTGCCTTGTCAGGAAATGCCAATGGGACTATGCACTTTATTTTTGTTTCCAATCCAGAGTGCTTAAGGTGGTTTGTGTGATGATGATGATGATGATGGTGGTGGTGGTGGTGGTGGTGGTGGTGGTTGTTGTTTTTGTTGTTGTTGTTGTTGGTGTTGTTGAGGAGGAGGAGGAGGAGGAGGAGGGGGAGGAGGAGGAGGAGGAGCATTATTCATTCATTTCGAATGAATCAGATGATTATTGTTGGTAATCGTTTCCACGGTAGTTTTCTATTAGATTGACAGGACAGTTCTTGCCGAATGTTTCATTTTGATTTCAAATAGGTTTTCGTTATAACACCTTTACTTTATATATCACTGGCAGTTCAGCCCGGCTTTGCTTGGGCCCTGTTCATAACTTTATGTGCATATGAATATGAATATATTAAAAAGTTGGACTCAGGTCCACGTAACCTACATCTAAAATTTCAAGTATTTAGACCCAAAATTGGCGGAGGAGTTTGGTAGAGTCAGCAAAGGTCAACTCTTTCAACTCTGACCTCTTGGCAGCCAAATTTTCACCGAAAAACTGATTAAAAATTTCAAATGTTTAGAACCAAAATTGGGTGAATAGTTTGCTAGAGACTGCAAAGGTCAAATCGTTTTAACTTTGACCCCTTGGCCGCCAAATTTTCGGCGAAAAAACGATTAAAAATCTTGTCTTATGTCTGAATACACTTTATGTAAAATTTCAAATGTTTAGGCCAAAAATTGGATGAGTAATTTGGTAGAGACTGCAGACCTTAAAATTTTTTTAACTTTAACCCTAATTTTGACCCCCTTTGGGCTCAAATCTAATTAAAAAGTTTGATCCATGTCCAAGTAACCTACATCTAAAATTTCAAGTGTTTAGACCCAAAATTGGTGGAGAAGTTTGCTAGAGTTTTCAAAGCTTAACTCGATGAACTTTGACCCTTCCACAGCCAAATTTCTGGCCGAAAACCGAAAACCGAAAAAGTGTTCCCAAATCTCAATACCCCTTATGCCAAATCTCGATTCTGTAGACTGAAAATTGACAGAGTAGTTTAGTAAGGAAATACACACACACACACACACACACACACACAGACAATTTCATTTTTATAGATATATAGATTTTAAAGAGCGTTTTATGCTCTATCTAATTGTTTAAATTACAATCGTTTTAAAACAATTATGTTTTCTTTTCAGAATGTTGAATACAAGATGGGAAAAAAAAGTAAATTCACACAATTTTCTTATTTCAATTCAAGTCAGGCTGAAAAACTTGCAATAACAATGAAGCGTTTGGCACAGGAACTACTACTGAACGCACAGCACAATGGTGGTTTAAGAAATTTCGTGGCGGCGACGAGAGTCTTGAAGATGATGAGAGTAGTGGTCGGCCATCAGATGTTGACAACGATCAATTAAGAGCCTTAGTCGAAGCGAATCCACATACAACTGTTCGAGAACTTACTTCGGAAATAGGCGTAACATATACAACGATTTCCAACCACTTGAGGGAGATTTCTCGATCGGGTTGTGACTTTATGATGAAAAGTCGGTTCTTTACGACAACTGGCGATGCTCAGCTCTGTGGTTAGACACCGACGAAGCTCCATAATATTTCCTGAAGCCAGAGTTGCACCAAAAGAATGGTATGCTGACTGTTTGGGCTCATCCATTATAGTTTTTTGTATGCAGGCGAAACTATTACGGCAGAAAAGTACTGCCAACAAATGGATGAAATGCATCAGAAAATTCAACAACACCCAGCATTAGTTAACAGAAAAGGCTAAATTCTCCTCCATGACAATGCCTGACAGCATATTGCTAAACCGACCCTGAAGAAGCTGAACAAATTGGCCTACAAAACTCTGCCTCGTCCGCCATACTCCCCAGACCTCTCATTTACTGATTACAACTTTTTCAAGCATCTCAAAAACTTTCTGCATGAGAAATATTTAAAAAAACTAAGCGATATCAAAAACGCATTCAGCAATTTCATCGCCACCAGAAAGCAAGATTTTTATGTTACTGGCATAAATACACTTGTTTTGCGTTGGCCAAAGTGTGTTGTTTATGATGGTACTTATTTCGATCAATACATTTTTGTTTTAGCCGAGATAAGTTCACCTCCTGAATTTAAAAGTTAAAAACCGCAAGACCTTTCTTGTCTACTTTATAGACAGAATCTTTCTAGAAAAACATTGGGTACTTAATATTTTCCTGGGTACTTACTTAATATTTTACGTTGTGTTATTTCATTAATTTAATCCATTAAGTCTCAGAGTATAGTGGGACAGATTACTGAAACAATGTTTTACTTGGTGATACAAGTACCAAAATTGAAATTTGTCAGGTTGGCTTCTGCAGCCATCTTGAATTTTCTGATGTCTAACGTTCTTTTCTTAAAATACATGTTCTAAACGCCATTTGTGCCAATTTTGGTGCTTGTATCACTAAGTGAAAGATTCTTATGGAATATGGAGATAACCTGCCCCAATAGTATCTGAATTTTTACGATTGAGTTGAAACTTTGTGTAATGACTCAAAATTGGTTAGAATACACAAATTGAAAGAAAAAAATTTATTTTATTTAGAAAGCAAAATGCTGACTTTCCGGTAATTAGAATACTGGATACATGCGATATATTTTAGAAATATAAAATGGCGATATGTTCAAGATGAAATTTACACATTATCTTAAGAAGTAAAGCAGTTGACACAAAGAGTTACATTGGACTTTTGGCAATAAGTTAGTGACTTACTATTGCCAGACTCATTTAAATTCACACACATCGAACAAATAGAATTTTAGCAAATTTCACAAGAATTTTTAAGAGGATTCCGACAACACTCGGAGAGAAGTTAATGAATATAGATGAATTTCTTTAGAGTAATTATGCAGTAAGCAGTACTATTATACATAATCTTACAGATTTTAAGAAGATATTATTTGATGTTCTGTTGGTTGATGTACAAAGCGTTGCTAAAAAATCATTAAAATTTTGCATTGTCTCCCCTTTTTTATGAAGACCTCGCCTAAAACTAGAAAAAAAAGTAATTGGTTTCAATCTAAAGTGCACAAGTGCTGTAAAAAAAAGCAACAACTATAAAGTACCATCCTCTGAGGACAGTATTTGAGAAAGTAAATGGATGCTATTATACTTAAGGTTATTGGTCGATTTTTAGGCTTAGATGCATCTGTAGTGCTACTCTTGGTTTGGGGTAATGTATTTTAGTGATAATAACTTCTTTGAAAACTTCCAAACTAAAAAGTAATATGCATGTAGTTAAATTAGAGACTGAAAAAAAAATAAATAAAAACGAAAATTATGAATAGGTCACCAGTTAGCAAGAGCTAACACAACAACAGCAAGTTTGGAATGTAAGCAAGAAAACATGAATGAACAAAATATATATTACAGAATGGTAACATATACTCTGAAAAACCAAAGTTTTAAAGTTCTTAAATAAGAAGTAGACAAAAACATTATAAAGTCAGTTTTAAAGTTCGTTTATGTATGTGTGTGAGTTGACCTTCCGGGTGGCTGTGTTCATTAGGTATATAGCAGCAAGTTTAAAGGAATTTACGCGTGCTGCATTTTAGTCTTACAGTGTAAGCATTTTTGATGTTGGGGGTCGAAGTACGGTGCATCGTGTAACCAGTGTTTCTAGAAGAACACTGAATTTCTATTCACCAATCGATTGTCTAATAAGCTTGTTTTATTTCACATTGGATTGTTACTATTGAAGTTTTAAACGATTTTTATTGGTTGGAAAGTATTTTGAGTTCATATGTATCTGTGAAAACACTTTGCTTTTGGGAATGACGCAGAAATTGAATCCCAATGAAGCGGCGAAAGAAAAACAGTAGCAATTAAAACCACTTGCATTTTTACATTCGTCCGAATCGCATCTCGGTGTAAAAATTCGACGCTTCCAGCCAAGAAAGAAGTGAAAGAAAAGAAGAGAAAAGAGTAAATCGAAAAGAAAGAAAGAAAAGGGGTAGCTCATTCGTCTAACATGTCGTTTTCTAATATAGCACACATCAAAAATAAGATGCGTCTATTTAATCAGCGTGTGATTAAATATGTCACTGTCACAGACTGACGGACCAAGTTCCTTATACAAATGCATGGACGCATGAAATAAAATTTTAAAACAATACATATTCCTTTGTTTTGTTTTTTTCTTCTTTCGTGCTGTTACGTAATTTTTTTCTCATTTTTTGCTATTTTATCTGATTTGTTCTGCCAAAGAGATATTCTTGGTTTAAAGATAGAAGAATGCAGTGACGTTTCTGAAACGTTATCTACAAGATGCGTTTACAAAAAATAAAAATAAAACTGCCTACTTCAGCTATTTTTTAACACCGTTAAATTTAGGCAACTCGCATTTCTAGTGATTTCTCACAATCTCCCATAATACAAATGTTGATGTTATCAACGGATCATATGAAGAATATGGGAACTATTAGGTTGCAGCAAAAATTATATATATATATATATATATATATATATATATATATATATATATATATATATATATATATATGGGGTGGCGTAAAAAAAACGACATTATTTTTGCACCAACCTAATAGTTTCCGTATTCTTCATATGATCCGTTGATAACATCTAAAATGGCGATATGTTCAAGATGAAATTTACACATTATCTTAAGAAGTAAAGCAGTTGACACAAAGGGTTACATTGGACTTTTGGCAATAAGTTAGTGACTTACTATTGCCAGACTCATTTAAATTCACACACATCGAACAAATAGAATTTTAGCAAATTTCACAAGAATTTTTAAGAGAATTCCGACAACACTCGGAGAGAATATGAATATAGATGAATTTCTTTAGAGTAATTATGCAGTAAGCAGTACTATTATACATAATCTTACAGATTTTAAGAAGATATTATTTGATGTTCTGTTGGTTGATGTACAAAGCGTTGCTAAAAATCATTAAAATTTTGCATTGTCTCCCCTTTTTTTATGAAGACCTCGCCTAAAACTAGAAAAAAAAGTAATTAGTTTCAATCTAAAGTGCACAAGTGCTGTAAAAAAAAGCAACAACTATAAAGTACCATCCTATGAGGACAGTATTTGAGAAAGTAAATGGATGCTATTATACTTAAGGTTATTGGTCGATTTTTAGGCTTAGATGCATCTGTAGTGCTGCACCTGGTTTGGGGTAATGTATTTTAGTGATAAAAACTTCTTTGAAAACTACCAAACTAAAAAGTAATATGCATGTAGTTAAATTAGAGACGGAAAAAAATGAATAAAAACGAAAATTATGAATAGGTCACCAGTTAGCAAGAGTTAGCTCAACAACAGCAAGTTTGGAATGAAAGCGAGAAAACATGAATGAATAAAATATATATTACAGAATGGTAAAATATATAAATAAAACTGCCTAGTTCAGCTATTTTTAACACCGTTAAATTTAGTCAACTCGCATTTCTAGTGATTTCTCACAAACTCGCATAATACAAATGTTGATGTTATCAATGATGTTATATGAAGAATATGGGAACTATTAGGTTGGTGCAAAAATAATGCCGTTTTTGACGTTCGACTATATATATGTGTGTGTGTGTGTGTGTGTGTGTGTGTGTGTGTGTGCGTGCGTGCGCGCGCGTGTGTGTGTGTGTGTGTGTGTGTGTGTGTGTAGAAAAGTGCCCAGTTGAAAGTGGAGATATTAATGTTTTCAGCCAATTTTTCGATATTTGTCGTCTGAAATGTCGAACTTCAAAACGATACTGATCTTGTTAAAATCCGTCGTCTCCGTCGAAAGTTTTAGGCACACATGCAAGCATACATATATACATACATTTATATATTGGTAACTAAAAATTTTCGACCCAAACCGATTAAAAAGCTTGACCAATCTCTGAATACCCTTTATGTAAAATCTCAAATGTTTAGACCAGAAAGTGTCTGAGTAATTTAGTAGAAACTGCAGAGGTCATTTTTTTTAACTTCGACCCCTATTATGACCCCTTAACATTTATTGTTTGGGCTCAAATCAAGATATTAAGTTAGATTAATGTCCAAGGAACCTATATCTAAAATTTCAAGTGTTCAGACCCAAAATTGTCGGGGGAGTTTGGTAAAGTTCTCAAAGGTCAAATCGTTGAACTTTGACAGCCAAAATTCTGTCCGAAAACCGATCACATATCACCCTGTATATCAAATTTCGAGTCTGTAGACTTAAAATTGAGAGAGTTATTGCGTAGGGAAATGTACACACATACACACACACACACAGATAGACAGACACGTTCACTTTTATATTTATATATATATAAATATATATATACATATACATATATATATATATATATATATATATATATATATGTCACAGAAAATAGACACCTGCGTGTGTCACAGCAGATACACACATGCAGTGGAGGCAAATTCGAGATAATGCCCATATTCCAAACTGACAACTACTTCTACTTACTAACACAAGAAAAAAACTTCATAGCAAAATTCAACCCCGCCTTAAACGTATCCCAATAGCAATACACATAAATAAGCAAAACACAAAATATACTTACACGCATGCATACTAAGGCAAATGTGCACCCTCACACACAAAACAAAAATGTATGTGCACATATTCATGGGCGCGCGCATCCGTATCCAGTATAATACCATTTCCATAAATAACAATTAAAAACAAAATACACTACTCTGCGCACACTTAATAAAAGAAAATCTTTCTAGACAAAGAAAACTTTAACCAATATGTGTGTGGTGTGTGAGTGTGTGTGGAGGGGGGGGGCGTGTGTGTATATCTATATATATATATATATATATATATATATATAAATGGGTGAGTGGATGTATGCATGTGTGTATATATGTATATGTAGGTGTGTGTATGTATGTGTGCTCCTGCATGTGTTTCTGTATGTATATATACGTATGTGTGTATGTATATGCCTACATGCATATGCGCGTGTATATATATATATATATATATATATATATATATATACATATATGTATATATATGTGTGTGTGTATATGCGTGTGTGATTGTGTGTGCGTGTGTGTGTATATATCATCTGTTATCTATTTTCCATTTTGTTTTTGTGTGTGCATGTACTTATGTTTGGGTGACTGAGTACATGTATGTATGTGTGTTTGAATTAGGGGGAAAAAAGAATCTTGACCCACACAACATTCACGCACACACACACACACACATACACACACACACACAAAAGACAACTCTCGCCTTAACACACAGGCACACACTGACGCACACACATACACACACATCATAAAAGAAAGAAAATCATAAAAAAACATAAAAATCTTCACCAAATAGACCAAAAGCCCCCCTAAATGGACTTAACTCTGATTGAACTCTACAGCAACACACGACTATTGGTGACAAAAAGTCTGCGATTGGCATTTCTCTGAAAAACACAATCAGTGTTGTCAGAATTAAAATGCTTTCCAAAATGACATTTTAAACTTTCACTTTAAAAAAATATTTATGTAAAATATCTGAAGAGAGCTGAACAATGCTTGAAACGCGTTATAAAAATATTTTTAAATAGAAAATGATAAAAGTCTGAAAAACCACAATTGTTGATGGCTACACTCTTTTAAATGTACATTTTTTTCTCTCGTTGAAACTACAGAACCATCACTTTAAATATATATATATATATATATATATATATATATATATATATATATATATATATATATATATATATATAAACAACATTATTTTTGCACAAACATAATATTAGTTAAACACATAATGCAAATATTATGTACAAGGTGCCTTAAATAAGTTTCCAGACGTGTTTCGTATGGTCACTTTTATTGATAGTACACACATGAAATACTAGTCCCCTACAAAGTAATCTCCTCCGGCTGCAATGCACTTGTAACGTTCTAACAACTTCTGGAAGACCCCATAAGTCCTCTTATATAAGCATGTCAATGGCTCTCATCACAGCCTCTTTCATCTCCTCAATTGCCTCATAACGACAGCTACTAAATTTTTCCTTGAGCAGGTAGCAAGGTCTAGACTATAGTGATGGTGAGAAACTGTCTTGATGTCCATCTTAATTAAGTAGTCTGTGACAAGGATGGAGTTGTGGATTGCACCCTTGGGACAAACTTTGCGCAAATCTTCCACATCTTCAGA
The DNA here is from genome assembly GCF_053919585.1 of Euprymna scolopes. Classification (NCBI taxonomy): domain Eukaryota; kingdom Metazoa; phylum Mollusca; class Cephalopoda; order Sepiida; family Sepiolidae; genus Euprymna; species Euprymna scolopes. The sequence continues at coordinate 39,815,804 of NC_136491.1, read as the reverse complement.
TCCTCACGAATGATTGTATGTACAGTTCCCACACTGACATCAAACTGTGCACTTATTGCCTCTACAGACACACGACGGTCCTTATCCATGGAATTCTTTATTTGGCCAATCAACTCTGGTGTTCTGATTTCCTTTCTCTTTCTACACCTTTCATCATTCCTCATAGATACCCAGCCTTCCTTAAATTTCTTATGCCACTCAAAAAACTGATACTCAATTGATGCAAGATGGTCCAAAAGTAGTCTAAAGTATTCCATACGTTTTTGTGAAATTTTTTCCCAAGTTTAAAGCAGAATTTTTATTAAACATCGTACTTCTAAAGTGTCCGCACGTCCAGACTGTATTTTTTGAAATTCATCAGCTGTGAAAATCAGGTTTTAGTAGAGTGTATTCCAATTCCTGCTGTAGCTGTTCATTTTAACCTGAAATCATAACAATTGGTCAGTCCTCTCATAAGATGTATAACAATAACATACTGAATTTTCAAGAGTCTATGACAATTTTAAATGTCCGTACAAAAAGAGCTTGGGAACTTATTGAAGGCACTTCGTACCTCGTACATACCTAATGAATAAAAGACATATACGAAGTTGTAAAAACGACGTGCTTATAACAGTAACGAAGCAGAACAAGCATCTATCATTGAAACATTGAAATAAACTTTCTCGCTTTGTAAGTCTATCCGTATGTCTATCCGTATTTTTAAGTTTTGGCAAACGAATATCTGAACGTCTTTTACAGACGTAATATAACCCATTAATACAAAAATGATAAATCCAAATGAATAAATAAGGATTTTTCTTCTCTTTCAAAACAGGTCACGCTTATATCGTATACTAGCAGGAAGGGGCCGACGTTGCTTGGTATTGAATGAGAACCAACGAATGTTTCCCACTCCCATATTTTTATTGTCCTCGAAATCGATGAAATCGCTCGTTTTTCAATCAAATCGATTGATTACCTGCTCTAGTTGTGGGCCCATCGTTGTGCACCGGGAGTAAGCTTCACATGTTTCTCCGCAAAGACTTACTCCACAATACATTGTAGTCTAGATTGCACTGTAGAGAACCAACTGTTGATTTTATAAATTTATTTGATATATAACGACTTGAATTAAAGTTTAAAATGCAAAATTCAAATATCATCGTTGAGTTGTGCTCTAAACAGAAATATTCACTTCGAACGCGCCCCTGTCATATCAAAGAACCTACTGTTGATTTTATATGCTGAGCCTTTATGCTTATGTCGTAATAAAACTTCTTAAGTGCACTTGTGATGTTAGGTTATATAAGGTGTTGACTTTGGTCAAAATCGCCTGGTTCTTCTTTTATTGGATTTATCGATTATCGATTTTGTATCGGAAACATTCCGATACAAAACCTATCTAAGAACACTGCCTTATATATAAAGTATATTTGCGTGAAATTTCATAAAAGTCGGCCCAGCCATTTCGGAGTTCACAGGGAACGAACTCGCACACACACATACACACACAAAAAAAATGTTCCTTTTATATAATAGTAGAAAATAGATAGATAGATAGATAGATAGATAGATCTACTCTTAAACTCTCGCAGACAGAACTCGATATGGTTCATTTGCATATGTACTTTTTTGAAGTTTCTAATAAATTGATATTAACAAACACTATTTAACATAATCGTAGTTCTTTTATTATCTAAATATTAATTTACTTGTCCGTCATCTGGTGTAAAAAAAACAACAACAACAGCAACAAAAAAACATCATCATCGCAAATAATAATTAATGAGAAACGAATAACCTCCCTTTATAGTTCCTCTTTTATCATTTAAAAATCATTAAAATCAATTTCCTTTCCAAAAATTTAAAAAAAAACATAGCTGTCTGTTAACGGTTTCAAATCGGTATTTTATTTTATAATTTTTTAAAACGTCATGTTGAGAGGAAGCTAAGTTTTTTATTATAACAGTTTCTTTTTAAAGTTAAAAAAAATGTGCAAGTGAATTGACATCTGTTCCTTTAAAAAATATTCACAAAAAAAAAAAAAACAATGCGTCATGTGTTAAATTTTCATTGGAAAAGAAAAAGTAAATTCTTTTTAGCTTTAAAAGGTTAAAAACAGAATTTCCTAAAAAAAAAAAATAATTGTTTTAAATTCGTTGTTATTTGTTTTATTTTATTTTTATTCGTTTTATTTATAATATGTTTTAAAAATTGTCGACTGCCGTGGGATTTGTAGAAAACTAGGATATAATAATACCCTAACTCGCTACAAGAAAATAATGAAACGAATGGAATTGAAGGAAACAAAAACTCAATTGATGGTTAAGATACACGTGTCGTTTATTTACTGTTGAAAGAATGAATGTTTTAGATATAACATGTGTCCATGTCCGCGCGGGTGTCACCATCGTTCGTTGCGGGACTGGTGTTGTAGAAAGAAAAGGAAATGTGTGTTCATCTCAAGTTCGGATCACTATCGTTTGTTCGCGCGTGGGAAAAGAAGTAAGTAATGTAATAGAAATGAGAATGATAGTCCAGCGTGGAGACAAAGACAAAGATAGTGGGTTAAGCTGTACGCCATGTTAGCAGTCAGCTACGCGAAGGTATTCTCAGAGACAAGTTGTATATGTAGAGAGAGAAAGTGTGAGAATGTGTACGTACGGTCTGTTAGCTTTTTGCCCCACATAGTAGCAAGTGGTGTGAGGTACGCGGTCGGTCCGTAGACCGACCAGCTCGAAAGCTGGGCCGAAAAAAGGGCTAGAAACAGCTTGTCTCTTCCTTTTATAGTTGTTTCCGGTGGTCTTTTGCGCATATGTGGATTTCCATTGAAAGGAAGTGACGTCGTCCATCTGTGTGCGTACGTGTGCCCGTGTGTGAGTACATGTGTTTACGTTAGCGTGTGTGTATATACACGTGAATGTGAGTGTATGTACGCGAACGTGAATATATATACGTGTGTGGACGTGGGCGCGTATGTTTGTGTGCGCGTATGTATATGACAAGTAATATGGCTTGAAATGTGAACGCGTTTTTGTGTGAGACTAGGAAAAGGCTCGCGCAAATTTACACGGGTTCTGCTAGTAATTACTAATACAATTAAGAAAACAGATTTTCATTAAAAAAAAAGAACGATAGCGCTTTCCAAACATTTATATAATTTCACTTTCAAGGGAGATAATTACATGAAAGCTTCTGTCATAAAATGCGCTGATATTATGGAGAACAGATACTATAGTTTGGTTTTAGTCAAAAGACATCGGAGTCAGTAAAATAATGTTGTTGTGACTAGGAATTTTAAAATGAATTATAAAAAATATATAAATATGCGCAATGTGTCAACGTATCATTTTTTAAACAAATAATTTTACTTTTAATTATTTCATACCAATAATATTGTGAAGTCTTCGTTCGCGTTTGACATTCATAAAAAGTAAATACCTTTTACTTTTAATTTATTAATACCAATAATATAGTGGGGCCTGCATCCGTGCTTGAAATTTATATTAAAAAAAGCCTAGACTCGAGAGGGTTCAGTCTATATATATAAAAGAGTAAAAATGCCTGTTTGTTTATCTAGTTGTGTATCTAATGGCATTCTATCCCCCTCCTCGTCAAATGCAAATTTAAAAAAATATTGAGGACTGTTTTTATGGTAAGAAATTACTACTTAACTGCTCAGCATGACGACATTGATCGATTTTCGACCTTAACATAAGATATTATTTTTATTTATTTATATATTTTTATTTTTTTGGAATCCTTCTAGATGGGACTTCATAGTTTGTGACTTCATTTATTTTTGCCAACTGTTTTCGTTATCTTTATAGTTTTATTGTCTCGCCACGTTTTGTCCAACTAATCCTCAGGCCTCCTTTGGGTAAAATTGGAACCGTTATCTTCAGACAATTCTCACCTGGAACTGCAGAGACTAAACATATCTATCATCTGCACCATGGACCCTGAAGACGCAGTATATAAATAATATGCATAAAAAAATCTCCCAGTGGCACTGGTAGTCATAAATTGTATGAGAGGATAGAAAGAAGACCGGGATGGAATAATCCCTTTGCCGCTTTTGAAAGAAGAGATAAAACCTGGAATGATAGTCTCGAGACAGCACAGATACTATTCTAGTCTGAAAGTTCCATATGAACTCGAACCTAGCATTATTACCTCAAAACTAAGATAGACTATTATTTCATTCAGTCTCCATTTTTTTACATACCTTGAAATTATCTGCCCTTGTCGAGAGACATGGGATAAAAGTTATCTGCCCTTGGCGAGAAATATTGAAGCATGATTATTTTTCTTTTCTGGTGACATGGCATTATGGGATACAAATTCAACATGGACGCATACCGTTCAGCAACACTGATCAAATTCAACATTATCATAGTTTAAGCATTCATTATATTATGTTTTATATAAATAATCTGAAATTGTTATCTTCTAACAATCGTTATTTTTACACTTTTATTTTATCTCTCGCCATTCGACCACTCCCGACTTTTGTAATTTGATTCACTGATAAGAGGACGAATCAGTGCAAATTTCACGTTTGTTTTAAAAAGTTTTTTAAAGGTAATCTGCCGTTCAAGGTTGGGATCAGAGTTACACAGGGATTCTTATTAATTATCGTGCAACGCTGAATGTGCTTGCTAGTCAGAAATAAAATTATTCTCAAGTTAGTTTCGTGTTTCTGTTGTTTTTCAACAGAAACACGAAACTAACTTAAGAATAATTTGACTAACTTACTAAATCACGAATCAGTTCAAATTTCAATTTTTTTTTAATTGTAATATGGAATTCGGGGCTGGGATCAGAAATCCTCATGAGTTCTCATTATTTTAGTCAGAAACAGAACTATTCTCGAGTCATTTTTAATTTTCTGTTCATTTGCAAAAACAATATTGTAATCTTACTAGGTCACAAATCAGTTCAAATTTTAACTTTATTTTGAAAAAGAAAAAATGAGGTTAAGGGCTGGGTGCAGATGAGCACATGAGTTCTCATCCTTGCTAATAACAAATAGAACTAATCTCAAGTGAATTTTCACTTTCTATTGAGAAAAAAAAAACTTGTAATCTGATTAACTGAGGTAGATCACGACT
>NC_136491.1:39793208-39805708 GCF_053919585.1 Euprymna scolopes | reverse complement strand
TTCTAGCAGCTCCTGCCCAGATGTGGCAACAGTATTCCATCCTTGGACGTACCTGGCTCTTATATAGATAGAGAATTGTATCAGCAGTGAGATATCTACTGGATCGATAGAAAGATCCCACCATTTCTCCAGCGGCCTTGGCAACAGATTTGATGTACGTGTTCCATTTAAGATCAGGAGTAATGGTCAAGCCCAAAAGCTTGTCAAAACTTTAGGCCTCCTGAAGACGAGAGCCATTCATTTCAATTGATGCCAGATGTGGATCAGAATGTTGATGATGTAAAGAGAGAAGCTTGGTTTTAGATGCATTAAAAGTAACCAGCTACTCCTTTCCCCATTGTACCACGTGCTCAAGATCAGAGGAGAGAGAATCGGAGAGAACTTGGTCGCTTAGTGTCTTAGATGTGCTACCATAAATGGTAGTGTCATCAGCATAAATGTCTAAAAATGATGTAAAATGTGATTTGGAAGATCATTAATGTAGATCAAGAAAAGAGTTGGGCCCAGGATGGACCCCTGAGGGACTCCAGCATTAACACTGGGAGCTTCTGGTTTTTGCCCCTCAACTACTACTCTTATGAACCTATCAGAAAGAAATGATTTAATAATTGAGAAGACATTTCCAGCTATACCATAGCTAGAGATCTTGTGAAGTAAACCTTTATGCCATACCCTATCAAAGGCCGTAGATATGTCAAGAGCAATTGCCCTAGAAAGGTAGCCTCCATCAAGAGATTTGCTAATCCTATGAGATATAACTGTAAGCACATCTGATGTAGATCTAGCAGAACGGAAACCATATTGAGTGTCACTAAGAAGGTTATTTTTGCTGAGATGGTTGATTACTTCTCTATTTAACACAGATTCCAGCAACTTACTCATGACGCACCGGAGACTTATTGGCCTGTACTGAGAGGGGGATGAACGATCACCTAAATTTTTAAATACAGGGCATACTGATGAGATTTTCCAGGGTGATGGGAAGCTATTCTCTTTAAGACAACGTTTAAACAGTTTTGTAAGTATGGGCGCTAGTTCTGGTTGAAGGTTTTTGATTACTATAATTGGAATACCGTCAGGGCCGGTTGCTTTACTGGAATCAAGGTTTTTGATTAGCTTGGCAACATCACGTACAGATATATGTATATCACATAGCGTGTTTTCTGATACAGGAGGAAATATTAGGGGTTGGCGGCCTTGATCGCAAAGGGTAGAATTAGCTGCAAAGTTCTTGGCAAAGAGTTTGGCTTTATCTGATGCTGACGAGATTACTTCAGGTCCATTGATGATAGTTGGGATAGAGCACACGCTTCTGTTCAAGATTCTGTTTGCTATTTACCAAAACTGGTAGGAACCAAGCCGCTGCTTAGCTACTTTTGACTTGACGGACTGAGCATACAACTCTCTTGTGTTCTTTATTACTTTCTTACAATGGTTGCTGGCAGTCCTGAAAGCGGCTTTAGTTTCCATACATCTATTACGTTGGAAGCAGTGGAAAAAGTGATTTCTGTGTGCAATGGCAGCAGCAAATTCTGGAGAGAACCATAGCTGGCTGTTAGATTTTTGCTGGAACTTTTTTGAGGGTATGAAACGGTCTATACCTACAATTAACCATTCCGTCAGGTCTGATACTATAGAGGACACATCCTTTTTAAACATGGAATGCAGAGGTAGATCCGATATAAATGTACGGAAGCTATCCCAGTCAGCCTTAGTGTATCGATATACTGTACGATGGAGAGGTATGTCTGGGGACTTATTACATTTCATTTTTATCTTAATTGATACAACAGAGTGGTCGGAAGATCCAAGAGGAAACAGAACAGAAACTGAACATAGTTCAGGGCAAGTTTTGAGAAAAAGGTTTAGTAGACTCACATACTGGCCGTCATTGTCGGGTACACGGGTGGGTTCGTGAACAATCTGAGTGAGTTCATAAGCAATGGAGAAATCATGACAGAACCTCCCCTCATCGTCGGTCTTGTTTGAGTGGGTCAACCATTCCATGTTGTGAACATACGTGAATGTTAGCTGAAGCACATATAGAGTAAGTTAGGATCTTCTCTGGAGATGTCCCTAGCACATGGAAAGCCATCTTTAATATAGGCACATATTCCATGCCCATGGCGATCTTGGGGGTCAGATTTAGAAGTTAAGTTAGAGTATCCTGTAATTGCGAACTCTTCTAGGGAAATAGCCTGTCCAATGCCAGTTTCGCTTAAAAATAAAAGGTCTGGTTTAGTCTCCTGTAATTGGGTTTCAACCTCTGGAAGGTTAGAACGTAGACCCCTGATGTTGGAGAAGGAGACATCGTAGTAGGGGTCTACGTTGGAAGTTGGAGAACCAGGTTTAATCGTGTATTTTTTCTTGAAACTTGTCATGATGGAATTTTGGAAATTGTGGACTAGGTCGTCAGATTTGCTTAGAGCAGGACAGAGAGGGGAAACTAAGAGAGAAAAAGAAACGAAGATTTTTTTTTTCTTGTAAAACATGATAAGGTAAAGCTGTAACAATTACCCACTAATATGGCATCGAGAGGCCCCACCAGAAGCTACTGCATGGTCCAGAATCCATTCACCAAATGGCAATACAGCAGCCCCAGTACTTTGCAGCTGCTGATAGGACAGCCTCTTTCGTGGTTAATCCAAGGTTCGGGTCCCTGACTATCAGGCGGATTATGTCAGCCCAGATAAAACGTTTGCCTCCAGCACCCTTACTAGTGACATGGCTACAAGAATACACATAGAAACAGAAAATTTCCGCCATCTCTGCCAACTGTTCGCGCAAAATACTGCCAACCTAGAAAACAGCTTTTTCAAAACTTTTTTAAAATAATATTTTCATGTGACCACGTAGTGTCTTAAAAATATATAACCGATATTTTTTCTTTATTTTCTCCAAGAATTTTTTGTGCACTAACAAAAAATAAAACTGAAAAAAAAAGTCTAGTGTGTGCTATGTTTCTGATACATCAACTCTGAATCTTCTTAGTTTGGATATAATTAAAGAACTTGATCTTCAATGTTCTGAACTTAATTTTCTATTTTTTTTCTATGTAATGTTTGATGAGATACTGAAATGCATTTAAGGCAAAGTTAAACAATGTTTTTCTAGAAGGTCTTTGATGTTTTACTAAAGTTAAAGCGACTTTAAAACTGAAATCAGATGCAAATCACGTCTTGTACTATATGCAGCTTTAGCTACAGTGGAAAAGAATTGAATCACCTTCAAAAATAGGAGTAATCTAACCTAAAAATTACTCATTCTGGGCAGTACCTATTGTCACTATGAAGAAGGCTAATGGCAAGGTATATATATGTGCAGATTTCTCCACAGGATTAAATGACACACTAACAATACATCAGTATCCATTACCTATACCAGAAGATTTCTTCTCAAAACTCAACAGTGAAACTTGTTTTGCAAAAATGGACCTTGTAGATACATATTTACAAATGGAAATTGGTGAAAATTCCAAAAATCTTCTAACCATCAACATGCACAAGGGATTATTCCAATTTAACTGCCTTCCATTTGGGGTCAAGTCAGATCCAGCGATATTCCAACAAATGGATGCAATACTCACAGTATTACCAGAAGTTTCTACCTACATTGATGATATCATCGTTACAGACACATTTAAAGAGGATCTTCTGCGTCGCCTAAATTCTGTGCTAGATCGAATCCAACAATATGGATTTCATTTAAGGTTAGACAAATGTACATTCTTCTAAACTTCTGTGAAATAACTTGCATTTTTATTGAACAAAAATGATTGAAAATTAGATTGGGATAATATTCAGGCAATAAAACATATGGCAGCCGTAAGGGATGTTTCAACACTAAAACCCTTTCTGTGTCTTGTAAGTTATTATAGTTCTTTCATAACAGAGCTGCACACGTTATGGAGCCTCTTAATAATCTTTTACAAAACGATACTAAATGAAACTGGTCAAACACATGCAAAGAATCATTTGAGAAAATCAAATCACTTCTTCGTTCTGACATATTGCTTACACAATATGATCCATTATCAGACATTATTGTGGTGACTGATTCTCCAGGCTATGGAATCGGAGCAGTAATATCACATATTTTTCTTGATGAAAGCAAAATGGCATTGCACATGCATCCGAATTATTGGCACTCCATCCATCTAGCATGGGCGTAGCCGAGATTGTCCTCACTACACGAGTTTGTAAAGTAATTCAAATCTTGGCGGTAGTTGGATACTTGATGCTTCCCCAGGGCTATGAAGGGTATTTTTTATCATGACGCCATCACTAGATGGGCTACCTACCACGGCTTCAGAAAGTCTCATCTACCCTCGAGAGAAGGATAGACTGCACCAGTATTTCAACCTGGGATTTTTCCTCACGGTAATTGGAACTCACTGAACGAAAATATAGCCAAATCGAGAAAAAGACTCTAAGAATTATATACACTGTGAAGAAATTTCACTAAATGCTATATGACCGTCATTTTACTCTGATCACTAAACCACAAACAATAATAATAATAATAATAATAATAATGATAATAATAATAATAATAACTAGCAGAACCAGTGGAAATTACACAGTATTTGAAAATTTTTAAAACACATCAATAAAATGTATAAAAAATAAAACAAATAATGACAAATTTAAAACAATTTTTTTTAATAAATTCTTTTTAACTTTTTAATGCTAAAGGGAATTAGCGTTTTAAAAAATTACATTTTTTAAAAAGTTTTTAAAACACATCAATAAAAATTACATTTAAAAATAAAATGTTAAACACATCAATAAAATGAATAAAAAATAAATAAAAACAAATGTCTGGTATTCTGCATAACCACTTGTTCAGCATCCCTTACCTAAACTGAAACTCTTAAAAATATGATGACAGCACAATAAAAAATTATGCTAAAACCAGGCCTAAACTCAAACAAAACCAACCTGCCTTCTCCCTTGAGGCTTGCATTTATGAATATCCGTGGCTTAGAACTAATTTAAATGATGTTGAAGCATTTCTCCTAACAAACACCCAGGATATCTTAGCACTAAGTGAGACTAACCTACACTCCTCCATCCCCTCTAACTACTTTAACATGCCTGAAATCTCTCCCTCTGCCGTAAGGACTCTGACAGACATATGCACGGGCTTGGAGTCTATATTCGAAACACCCTCCTCTTGACTAGAGAACCTAAACTAGAATCGAACGATCAAGCCTTTATGTGCTTTAAACTTAACATGCAACATAACATTAGCTATTTTTATTTTCTCTACTGCTCTCCCTCGACTCAGGACTGCACCATAATAAACAAAGTCTCTGACAGCATAGATACAACACTTTCCCTCGACACTAGCGCACAAGTGCATGTATTTGGAGACGTCAATGTCCACCACAGCAACTGGCTTGGATTTTCTACTCACACAAACGCAGCTGGTACCACAACACATAACTTCTCTATATCTCATTCCCTATCACAGATGGTTACGTTTCCAACCCGTTTCCCAGACCAGCAAGAACAACACGTATCAATTTTAGATCTGTTTCTGACCACAGTTCCCAATGACTGTGTAACTAATGCCCACAGCCCACTTGGGAACGCCGATCATGCAGTGGTAATGGTTGAAATAGCCCTAAACTTTAGAGCCAAAACTGAAAAGCCACTGCTCTAAACAACGAGATATTATAAAAAGGATGACTGGGAAGCCATCAAGGATCTCATCAGGGATGCCCCATGGCAAAATATCTTTTCACTTCCTGCTAAACAGTGCGCAAATGAGGCCACTGAATGGTTCAAAATGGCAATTGAAGCATGTTCTCATGCGCAAATTTTATAGCAAGCCCCACTCCCTCCCAATAGTTCACTTCCACATGTACAGCTGCCATCACGCAAAGGCAGCATGCATACTGCAAATTTAACCGACATAAGTCCAGTTCAAACAGGCAGAAGTATATAGAAGACAGAAGTAACTGTAAGAAAGAAATAGCGACAGCTAAGAGAGAATTTACTGAAACCACCAAAAAATGCATCGAAGCACAGAAATTAGGAACCCGCGATTTCTGGAAAATCTACAACAGTGTATAAAATAATGGGCAATCAACAATTCCCCCCCCCCCCACTATCTAACAATCATGAGGTTGTTTGCTCTGTAATGCTTGCCAGTCAGTTTGCCTCCAACTTCACACTGGACCCTGCCAATTACCCTCTCCCTGGCTTTCCTTTGCAGACAGACGCCACACTAGACGATCTGAAAATTACCCCTTCTCAGGTGAATGCTATCATAAGAAATCTTGACATTGCAAAAGCATGTGGACCTGATCTCATCCCAGCTGTGCTATTAAAAAAGTGCTCACCGAAGTAGCTCCAGTTCTCTCCAAACTTTACAACAAATGCCTTAATGAATTTTGCTTTCCTGCCTGCTGGAAAACTGCTTCTGTGGTACCAGTTTTCAAGAATTCTGGCGAAAGAACTGACCCAGTAAATTATCGCCTCATTAGCCTCCTCCCACTTTTTGCCAAAATATTTGAGACCATAATTAACCAAGCTCTAGTCCATCACCTTACAGATGCTAAACTTCTGACTCACCAACAATATGGATTTAGGCAAGCCTGTTCCACAGCAGACATCCTAACTGTAATCTCAGAACATATATACCATTCATTGGACAAAGCGGGGGAGGGTAGAGTGGTAGCTCTAGATATATCTAAGGCTTTTGACAGGGTATGGCATGAAGGGCTTCTCACGAAAATCAGATCATATGGTATCACTGGAAGAATACATAACATAATTAAATCCTTCTTAGATAAGAGAAAAAATCCAGGTTGTCCTTGACGGTCATACATCTAAGTAATATGATATAAATGCGGGAGTGCCTCAGGGGTCTATCCTTGGTTGGACCTCTGTTATTCCTAATATTCATAAATGACCTCCCTCACAAAATTGCCTGTGAGATGGGTATATATGCTGATGACACCACACTCTATAACAGACACAACAGGAAAACAAATGAACACATATCTAAAGAAATGGCAGAAGCACTAGAGGATGACCTGATCTGTAGTGGAATGGGGACAAAAAGGATGGTCATATTCAATGCTGCTAAGACTAAACTTGTTTCCTTCAATAATTACAAGAAGCCTTCTCTACCACCAATAGCAATGGCCTATGACTCATTATCTGAAAGTACATCTTTTAAACTCCTCGGTCTATAGCTCACAGAGAACATGAGTTGGAACAATTATATTGAGAGTATCGTCAGGACCACTGCGAAGAAGGTAGGTTCTCTCTACCGTGTTAGAATGATACTAATGCCCGAAAGTATCCTATACCTCTATAAGGCAACCATTCGCCCATGTATGGAGTATTGTTGTCATATTTGGGCTGGTGCATCTGCCACTAGTCTCTCACTCCTAGATAAAGTTCAAAAGAGAGTTGCCAATCTGATAGGTCCTGAACTGTCATCTAAACTTCAGCCTCTGTCCCTTCGACGAAATGTTGCATCCCTCTACCTGGTCTACAAGTACTTTAACAGTGAATGCTCTGACGAATTACAAACCCGACAAGCAGCTAAATTCCACAGTAGAAATCCCTAGATGTAAGAGAGCCTTCAAGGCAGTAGTTTCTTCTCCAGAACAGCTAGACTTTAGAATTCCCTTCCGGGTCCCTGCTTCCCCAACTGTACTGACATGCAGAAGTTCAAGTGTAACGTAAACCGACATCTTGCTGCCCAACTCCCTACACAGCACCCCTGACGCCTGTCCCTGATAGTAGCCCCCTACAACAAAGTGGCAATGTACGTTGTCTGGGGTGAAAAAAATTTAATTTAAAAAAAAAACAAATAACGACAAATTTAAAACATTTATTTTTTAGTAAATTCTTTTTTAACCTAATGCTAAAAGGAATTAACTTTTTAAAAAATTACATTTTTTTCAATGAAAATTCAACACACAAAATTTTTTTTTTTCTGAATAATTTTTTAAATAAATTATAAAAGAACAGACATTAATTCACTTGCACATTTCTGGGGGGGGGGGAGATTTTAAAAAGAATCTATATTCAAAAAAACGTAATCTCCTCTGAACATGATGGAAAAATTATAAAATAAAATAGCCAATTTGAAAAAATTATAAAATAAAATAGCCAATTTGAAACCGTAAACAGACAACCATGTTTTTTTTTGTTTTGAAAAATATTCGATAGGAAATGGTTTTACTGATTTTTAACTGATAAAGCACGACTATAAGGGGAGGTAATTCGTTTCTCGTTAATTAGTGTTTGCGATGATGATGGCTTTTTTTTTGTCAGATGCCGGACAAGTAAATTAATATTTAGATAATAATAATAATAATAATAATAATAATAATAATAATTATTATTATTATTATTATCATCATTATTATTATTTAATGAATAATAATATATAAATAAAATATATAAATAATATTAATAAGTATTTTTAGTCCCAAGAAAGAAATTCCAATCGATACGGCAAACGTCTTACAAAGATGGGCGCTATGCTTTTAGATTATACCTCTGCTTGTTCTACAAGTATTTTAATGGTGAATACTCCGAAGAACTACAAGCGCTTGTACCCCCTTGACATAAAATCCCCGGACAAACCCGACAAGCGGCAAGATCCCACCCTTACACAGTTGAGATCCCTAGATTTAAGATAGCCTTCTACTCCAATAGTTTCTTTCTCAGAACTGCTAGACTTTGGTACTCCCTTCCGGGATTCTACTTTTCCAACTGTACTGACATGCAGGAGTTCAAGTGTAATATAAACAGACATCTTGCTGCTCAACTCCCTACATAGTATCCCTGCAACTAATGTCCCTGATAGTAGCCCCCTACATCGAAGTGGTACTGTGCCTTATTTGGGGAGAAAATGAAATTAAAAAAAAAAAAAAAAACCAACCAGGCAGCAAAATTGGGCAGGCAGATGCGTCATCAAGAATTATCTCATCTTATCAAAATGCAGTGAAAGACACCCTCATTGCCGCTATATCTGTGAAATTGTTTCTGGACTTGCTTTCACAGTGAGATCAGTCACTACTTCAGAGATAATCCAGGAGACCCCTTATCCCATTATTATATTAGAAAATAAGATCTCAAATTGAGAAAGGGGCATGACATGTATTATTATAGTTGATTACCAGGGAAGAAACAGAATGGATCTCAATTAAATCAATTAAAAAATCCCTGGAGTAAAATAGTTAAAACTAAATCAAAGATTAACTAATATGATATATTTAAAACTAGCAAAGATACCTGCGTTTAACGTGGCACTTTAGATGAGAGTATTTATAGAGAGCCGCACTAAATATAACCTTTTAGTTTGACCTTGATAAATGGTGTGCACCATTTCTAAGTCAGAGGCCATCATCATGCCAGGTTTGTTCATGATCGGTCAAATGGTGTGGGCTATAGGAGAGTATATATACATACGCTATGACCTTGATATTTAACCTTTATCTTGAAAAATAGTGAGCACCATCCCTAGGTGGAGAACCATCATCACCAGGTTTGGTCATGATCAGCCCAGTGGTGTGGGTTGTAGTAGAATTGTGTACACAGACACACACACACTTACAGACGCTACTACTGTATCTATAATACAAATCTCACCTGTCTGTTTAAATGTATGTATGTATGTATGCCTAAAACTTTCGAAAGAGGCAACGGATTTTCACGAGATTGGTATCGTTTTGAAGCTCGACCCTTTGGACGACAAATATCGAAAAATTGGCTAAAAACATTAATTCCTTCGCCCTCAACTGAGCACTTTTCTACAGGGAGGGGCCGCTTTTTTTGCCGATATTTTCGAAAGTCATCACCTCTTTTCGATTGATCAGCCTTAATTTAAAACTACGTCACTTCCGGTTTGACGATGGGCGCAGCAGCAAAAACGTCAGGTTTTTTTTTGGGGGGGGTACGTTCTTCTCCTCCTTCGCGATATGGGTTCATGCCTGCTTGCCTACTACCACATTTTTTGGGGGGATCAACACACACCTCCAAACATCTGGGCAACGCCAGGCACCCAGGCTAGTATATATGTGAAAGACACAAAACGTTGAATGAGCATAAAATGTCACCAATAATTTTTTATTATTAATTTTTGATACTTATACGACGCCTTCCGTTATGAAACCAATGTGAGAAAAGTCCCAGACACATCAAGTAACGTTTGAAATTTCGAATAATCAGCCCAGCCGTTTCCAAATCAATAGGTAACAAACTGACACACACATACACATGCACGTACAAAGTTTCTTTTATATAATATATATATGTGTGTGTGTGTGTGTGTGTGTGTGTGTGTGTGTGTGTGTGTGTGTGTGTGTGTGTAATTATTTTCATAGTCAAACAATGTTGCAGCTCACAAGAATCATGACAGCCAACAAACCGGAAGTCCAAGATTCGAGTTTCGCCTTCATTTAGGCTCATCAGTTAGATATATCCAAATTCGGGATTCGAAACCTGGGCCTCTTGCATTCGAGGTGAGTACTCTGCCATATGAGCAAACACAGATCATGCAAACCGCAACAAAATCCGACCATGGAAATAACCTACTTTATCTCAAACAAGGGACGCAGTTATCCAATCAGCTATAACAGAAGCCGATGTCTCACACGTAGGAATTTTATACTCACTAGAATAATGCAATCCAACATGCTACCCTAGTGAGCAATTAGTAATAAAATTTTCAGAATGTGAGAGATTATATAATTATTTCCATAATCAAACAACGTTGCAGCTCACAAGAGCCATGACAGCCAAGAAATCGGAATTAGCGACGCTGCTTTACTATGGAAATAATTATATATATATATATATATATATATATATATATATATATATATATATTAGTCGGGGAAGTTTTTTAACTTTTATAATTATATAAAAAAACTTTTTTTCGTTTTTTTTATCATTCTATTTAACCAGTAAGTCATTTAATCAACTGCAATCGCTGCATCAACTTGCTTTCTTGAATTCGCAATAGTCCTAATGTTATTTCTGGGATCATCATGTTTACCATGAAACTGCTTGGTGGATTTAAAAACAAAACAGTATATTACATCATAGCTCCCATCAGTGTTGATCAAACACCACCTCCCTTAATCACAAGAACAAAAGAACGTTCCAAAAATCTAGTTTCCTGCTCCAGATTAATTTGGTTAACCTATTCATGCTATAAAAAATGTGTTCCTTACCTGTCAAACTCGTCCTTATCTCGAAATTCAAAATGGATATATTTTCTTTTAATTTAACATTCAGCTTATGTATATATATATATATATATATATATATATATATATATATATAAGCTGAATGTGTGTGTGTGTGTGTGTGTGTGTGTGTGTGTGTGTGTGTGTGTGTGGTCACGAATACGCTCCTATATGGTTGACTATTTTAAAAAAATGATTACATATAATGATAGAAGATGTATCGAGACACAGGAATGGATATGTTTGATCTGGCAGAACGGTGGTTCATTAAAATTGTGGGGTCTGCATTCGCGTCTTGTTTGCAAAGTATGGAAATAAAAGATTTAAAAATTAAAAAAAAAACGTTTACAAGTGTTTTTGATATAGATGTCGATAAGAATACTTTGATAAGTGTGTCTTAACTTAAATAGGGATGGTATAATAAAATTGTGGGGTCTGTGTTCGCGCCTGGCCTCCATAGAATAGAAATAGGCACAAACTTTAATAAAGACTTTTCATATCTATCTGCGTAAGTATACTTTGATAATTATGTTTCAGTTTTAAGAAATATGGTATAATAAAATTATGGGGTGTTCGTTCGCACCTGGACTCCATAGAATGGAAATATGTCACAAAGTTTAACGAGGTTTTTTAATATAGATCCACAGAATATTGTGATAAGTGTTTCAGTGTGAACAGGTATGGTATAATAAATTATGGGGTTTATCTATTTTATTTTTACTTTCATCATATTTTGCTTTGGTTTTGGTACCCCCAAATTCGAAGCTATCTCTTTACAATATTTCCTTTTCATAACCTATCATACTTTCATAAATCAGAGTCCATTTTCTGTAGAATGTTTTTGAACCCAGTCAACGACGGGTACTTTTGCTAGTATATATATATATATACACACACTACCGACAGTACCGATGTTTTTTTTTTTACTTTCTGTAAAATTTTAAAATGAGTATTATACTCTTATTTTGATTTTTCTTTATCAAAAAAAAAGAAAGAAAGAAAACGTCGATTTCAAATCTGATATATGTGGGACCAGTTTATTGTCCAAATATATTGAATACTCTTCAGCCTCTGCGTATATAGGTTCTCACTGGAAAGAACCAATATAAACAGAGGCTGAAGAAAATTCGGTATTTTTCGCCCATAAACTACTTCATTTATTCACATAAATTTAATATACGAAAGTATAGATTTATGCGTAAACTTTAAGTATTTACTTCAAAAGTGCTCAATACGTAGGTAGAGCTAGTTAGTAATTTATAAAATATATATGGCG